>NC_056729.1:637900646-637905646 GCF_019279795.1 Protopterus annectens | reverse complement strand
TATTAGTATTAATTTTACTTAGTATAATTGAGTACCTTTGTAAGAGCTTTAGAGCATCTGGCTGGTGGTGGTGTAACTACTTTATAGCCTGGGCAAAGGGTAGCAGAGTGAGTAAATCTTTGCCAGCCTCTCCCAGGTGTGTGTGTGTGTCTGTGTGTGTGTGTGTGTGTGTGTGTGTGTGTGTGTGTGTGTGTGTGTGTGTGTGTGTGTGTGTGTGTGTGTGTGTGTGTGTGTGTGTGTGTGTGTGTGTGTGTGTGTGTGTGTGTGTGTGTGTGTGTGTGTGTGTGTGTGTGTAAATCAAATCTCAAAGATTGTGTGTGCCAACTACTTGAAATAGGGATGCAAAGCATTGGTTTCTGCAGAAAGAAATATGACGTCTTATATGGTGCCTGGAGGAGAAATTCCAGCCCCAGGACTGTGTATGCTCCCTTTGTGCTCTTAAGGGAAATTGTGCTTGGTGCAAAGAGCTACATCTGAAAATACTGTGTGCATCTAATTTTGTTCCAAGTGAACATACCTCACCAGAGTCAGTGGTGAGGATTGGGGCTCCTTGATTACTGCCCCAGCGGAGGGATATCACATATTGGTGAGCAGTGGTGTGGATATTAACTGAACTTCTGTAGCCTGTAGGCAGTTGCCACTAAATGCGTGTGAACTCTCAGCAGCCACACAGTAAACATACAGAGTTTCATTTTCACAACAGTTTTATTTATTTTCTATTAGTTTTGTTTAGTCAGGGAAAGCAGGCAAAGATATCAACAGAGGATTATGGCAAGCTGACAAAGAACCAGTTGGCCAAGGTGTGCAAAGCCAAAGGACTGGTGCAAGCCAACCTGACTAAAGAGGACATTATTTCAGCCTTAGTTGCAGCTGCAGCATGGACCAGCAACCAGGAAGACAGCCAGTCTGGTGATGGGGAGGTACAGCCTTCAGAAACAGGACAGTTCACCTTTTTCTCAGAAGACCTAAAAATCCATCTGGAGTTAAACAGACTTTTACTGGAGGCCAAACATTTGGAATTAGAACTGGCAGAGAGACTGTGTCATTTGGAGGCCAAAGAAAATGTGAAAATGTGGTGTTTGGAGGCTGACAAAAATGACAGACCACGGCATTAGAAGGGTGAAGAAAATGAGAAGCAGCGTCAACATGAGAGGAACATGCTGACTCGTTGACAGGAAGATGGAGGTAATGGAGAAGAAAATAACAGAATCCCAGAAGCAACAAACATCAGTAAATTTCTTTCACAGTATAAAGAAAGTGATAATTTTATAGTTTTAGTTATAGGTTTGAAAGAGCATGTAAACAGTATAATGTTGACCAAGGGCTCTGGGTTCGGTTCCTGATCCCCTTACTCCATGGTAAAGCTGTAACTGCCGTTTCTAAATTGTCTGATACTGATTGTTTAAACTACAATAAAGTGAAACAATGTTTATTAGAATGTTTTAAGTTAACACCTGAAGCAAACAGAAAAAGTTCTGTGAGCATAGATGTGAGGCAGATGAAACTGTATGTGATTATATTCCTGAGTTAAGCACTTATTTTCATAGGTAGGTGAGAGGGTGACAGATCACCACTTTTGAAAGGCTGGCAGAACCTTTAGTGAGGGAACAAGCCTTTAGCACTTTGCCTGAGGACATGAGAATCTGGTAGGCAGACCAGGAGCAGATGAGATGGGGAAAAAGGAGATCTCTACTAGGCATCACTGCACAGGAAGGGGATACCCAGTGCTGCACATGAATATAAGGGAACCCATGGTGGTCAGCCTAAACCAACCCAAAAGAGTCCACCAGGAACAGGGGAAGCCACTAGTTCAGGTACATGGCCAGGATCACGGTTTAGATGTTTTAAATGTAACCATTGAGGCCATTTAACATACAATGTCCATGGAAGCAGTGGGGACAAAAGATGGGGGAGCCAGCAAGTGGGAATAACAGAATGCCAGTGATAAGTTTTCTGGAGACAACAGGGGTACCAAACAATCACCGAAATTTGTATCCTACCTTAGCGGCTGGAAGACAGACCACTGCTAAGAGACACACAGCCTCTGACATAACCATCGTGAAACCTGCAGTGGTTAAAGAGGAGCAGTACTTGCTTGGGAAGTCCACTCAAGTCAGAGTTTTAGGTGGGACCCCATTCCAAATACCTTTGCTCAGGGTTCACCTTGAATGGGAGGGTGGAAAAAGAAACAAGCAAGTAGGTTTGTTTGAGGATATCCCTGCAGATGTCTTGATAGGGTAAGATTTTGATAATGCAGTACCTTGTGTGCATGCAGTTAAATACAATCAGGCTTGGAGATAGGCATGTGGGTCTAGTAGCCTGGGGAAGGCACAGACAGACTCCACTCCTGAAGCTGGGACTGGTGATGTGGCTGTTTCAGAGAGGGAGTTACCCTGTAGCAGTGAGCCTAAAGGTGAGCCACAGCTGCTGGTCGGTACTGATATTCCCTTGGACAAGGTTACTGCAAGGGCAGAGGTGAGTAGTAGTACCCAAGCTGACAGTGAGGCATCACTTTCAGAACAAACCAGACTTCCTGTGGAAGGGGAGCTGGGAAGGGTCACAAAGATAGAGTTGAGACAGGCTCAGCTCTCAGACCCTACATTACGAGGCTTGAGAGAGGTAGATAGGGAGGTATCTGATTTTCAAGGAAAAGGGGAGGCTGTAAACTGGAATAAAGGGTTACTGTATAGAGAGAGGACCCTGGGGGGAGGGCTAAAGGATGAGATAATACAGCAGTTGGTAGTGCCCAGAGACTACTGTCTGGCACTTCTAGCCATAGCCCATGACATTCCTTTTGCAGGTCATATGGGCATAAAGCATACAAAGAGATTTGTATTACGCAGAACCTTTATTGGCCTGGGATTGCAAAGGATGTAACAGGGTACTGCATGAACTTTAAGCAGTGCCAAAAAGTAGGCAAGGCAGGAGACAAGATCAAAGCTCTTTTTATATCTTTGTCTGTGATTGAGGAGCTGTTTCAGAGGGTAGCTATGGACATTGTGAGGCCTCTGCGTACCCCAAGTTCCACTTGGAAGAAGTATATCCTGGTAGTAGCTGGTAGTAGATTATGCAACTAGAAACCCTGAGGTGTTGGCTCTGTTCTCTATTGAGGCAGAGAAGGTGGCAAAGTCTTTCTTAGAGATTTTCAGCAGGGTAGGTTTCCCAAGAGAAATACTGACTAACAGATGTGGCAAATTCATTTCAGACCTGCTGGCTTGTCTGTGGCAGTGCTGTGGGATGAAGCACCTAAAGACCACCTTCTACCACCCTCAGACTAATGGTCTTGTGGAGAGGTTAAACTCTACACTAAAGACCATGCTACAGACATTTGCAGACCAGTTTAAAAGAGAGTGGACAAATGTTTGCCCTATCTGCTATTTGCATATAGATATGTACCCCTGGAATCCACAGGTATTTCACCCTTTGAGTTACTGTATGGGCATAGGGTGAGGGGGGCCTTTAGATTTGACTCATGATGAGTGGGAGGGTGAGTGTGAATCCCACAAGGAGTCTGTTGTGGCATATGTCCTAAACCTCAGGACAAGGCTTAGGGAGCTCATGGGCTTGGCTCAGAAAAACCTGGAAGAAGCCCAACAGCAGAAAACAGTCTGGTATGACAGGAATGCTCGAGCCTGAGAGTGTGGGACAGCAAGTTATGGTGCTCATTCCTGCCAGACGCAATAAGCTGCAGGCAGCATGGGAGGGACCCTTCAAAGGGTTAAGGAAGGCCATTGATGTTAACTACATGGTAAACCTGCTAGGCAGGAGGCAGAGGCACAAATTGTACCATGTTAACATGATGAAGCCTTAACATGATAGGGAGGTCCTGGTGCTGAGTATTTGCAGTGGGTGGCAGGAGGAGTCTGAGGTAGATCTATGGCTACGTCAAACCAGCCAGCAAAATGTCAAGTTATTAAGGTGGAGCTTAGGGTTGCAAGTATATGATCTGAGAGTGCAGCAACATAGTGGGGTCAGCAATGCCAATTCAGATGGACTCCCAAGACAGGTATGGGTTAGTATATTCCCAGGCAGGCTCATTTCTCTCAAGTAACATTTTCCAGAGTCTCTTGAGAAATTAGCTTGAGTCTTTGAGTCTTCAAAGGGGGGAGAAATGTGATGATGTGAGCTAGTGCCAGCTATCACAGAGAGAGTAGGGCAGTGCATGTGTAACATATGCTAGCCTAGCTAGCTGCAGCTTTATAAAGAATATGTCATTTTTATATCAAATTGATTTGTACAGGTGCTTGTGTTGAAAATGCTATTTGTAAAGTTGTTTGCATTAAAAAATGTACCAAAAGTGGGTCTTGCTGGACAGAAAAGAAATATACCTGTATGTCAGACTGTATTGTAACTGTTGAAATGAATATATTGTAATAGAGGATACCAGAAGAGAAGAGGTTAATCTAAGTCCAGCTAACTTTGAAAAAAAGTCTGAAATTAAAAAATTAAATTACCTGGTTTAGGCCATAAAGATTGTATCTCACAGTTCTGACTGCAGCCAGAGATTAAATGTCTGTGAGAAGCCTGGATTTGCAGCTGTTGTCACAAAAGTAAATATTGGCAGCCCAGTTAGCTGGAACTTTGTAATAATATTATGTCATTTGTGAATATTGATATGATTTATACAGAAGTGTGTGTAAAGTACTGCGCTTAAAGGATGTATTCACAGTGTATGGGGAATTCAAAAGAATATATCAGCATACTAGTATAGAATCTGAGTTGGATCATGAGTTAAATGAGGTTTATTTAAGATTAATGGAAAGAGGGTACAAAAAAAAGCAACTCTTAAAGAGTATGAATAATGTTATGAATAAGAATAAAAACTTCACAAAGTTTGAAATGGATGTTTTAGATCCAATAAAAAAAGAAAGAGATGTGGAAAAGATATTCTTTGTGACCAGGTACACAACTTTTTCTGAAAAATGTATTTCCTTAATTAAAAGGTTTTGGTACTTGGTCAGTGAGGATGAATCTATAGGTGAACTCTTTCCATATCACAT
>NC_056729.1:637875646-637895646 GCF_019279795.1 Protopterus annectens | reverse complement strand
TGAAATCAAATGCGTGATCAACAATAACTGGAAAATTGTACTAGGTAATCGTGAACTTTCTAAAATTATTGGACATAAGCCCAAGTTTATTTATAAAAAAACTAGAACTCTTAAACAATTTCTTGAAAATGTCAAACAATAAAAATAATAGAATTGATATAAAGCTATGGACATTTCCATCTAACAATTGTTCTTTTTGTAGATTCATTTTACCTATGAGCATTTTTTTTCTTTGAGCACAATAACTTTTTATACACAGCAAAGGGTAGATATTCCTGTAATACAGAAGGATTAGTGTACATTGCTATATGTTCTACATGTAAATCCTTCTATATAGAGAAAACTATTCGTAAGTTAGCCAGTGGGATCAGAGAACATGTAACAGCCATAAAGAAGAAAGATCCAAATAATGCACTAGAGAGACATTCTCTCAGCTGTCAGGATTTTAAAAAAAATTCCAGTCTATGGTACTAGAAAAAGTGAATAGACAGAGATTCATTGATGTATTTAATGCATACCTTGAATTTTTAGAACTTACATGGCAGATTATTTTAAGGGCTGATGTCGCACCAGGCATCAACAAAAAAATATATATATTATGTGCTTTTTAAAGTTTAAGAATGCTTAGTTACTTTACAAATACTGATTTTTTAATATCTTATTTTTTGCCAATATTGATTGTATATATATCTATCTATCTATATATATATATATATATATATATATATATATATATATATATATTTTTAGAAAACATTTTTTTACATAAACAACATCTTTTGTATAATGTTTATTGTATTTTCAAGTATTTACATCAGTATACTAAGAGTTAAGAATTTGATTGGTTAATTACTTGATTTTTTTGATTGATGACGGAATAAATGTGTAATGATTGTGAAATTATGTGTGCCCTTGAGTCATATTTTTTGTTTTAGTTACCTTTTATAAAATTGCTTAATTGTGCTGATACTGCTTGCACTGATTTAAGTATTAAATTAGTGAGTTTTTAATTTTTTTTACTATAATTAGGTTTCTGGTTCTTGCTGGTAGCATTAGAAGGTTTCCAGGCTAGTTGTTTTGTATTGAAATTTAAATACTCAGTAGCAAGCAAGTCCACCAAACATTATTCTAAACCTGAACTCCAAGTAATTATAGTTCCCGCTGCCCCCTGAGTCACTCCTGGCAGTATCGTGGACAAGCACTTCCCCACACTTCTCTAACCAGGCTGATTGAGATATGTATCTTGAGACAGTGCAATAATTGTCTCATGCTGTCTGATGGTCATCTACTACTAAAATAGCATAACAAAGTGTATGATATATATATATATATATATATATATATATATATATATATATATATATATATAATTTCCTTGCAGGTAAAAATCTTCACACACACAGTAAACTCAGACACCAAAATCATCAACAGTACATCACATATCACACCTCTCCAAGGTCATCACAATATACATAATCCATCACATGTTGAGGTTCTAAAGATTAACTTTCCTAAACCTCAAAGAAACTCAAAACACAACACAGACACAAAACACACTCAGCAGATTGTCTACTTTCTCACATAGCACAAGGAATGCTGAAATCACAGACACTGAGCCTGTAAAACAGGCATCAACCCAATCAAACATTCTTGTTATAGGTGACTCCATTGTAATACATGCAAATGTGCCTCTTACCAGGCTGAGCAAGAAAAGTGTGACAGTTAGTTGCTTGTTTGGTGCCAGCATCCATCAGATCATGCATTCACTCAAGTCCTTCAACAACAAGTACCAGTACGACTCTGTCAGACTTCATGCTGGTGTCAATGACTTGAGGCGCACCTCCCTGGATTATATGAAGAAAGACATGTTGGAGCTCTTAGATTATGTGTCCAAGGCAGGTACAAACCTAACACTGAGCAGCATTCTACCTTCTATAAGCATAATGTCACAATATAACCAAAAAAGAATTGACTTAAATAATTGGCTTAGTTTTTGGTGTCATTCAAAGGGGCCCCAATAGTTGTCAGCCTAGGAGGATATGATCAACAGACCATGCTGTTTCACCAGGGATGGCCTGCATCTGCCCACTCTAGGGTTTCAATTACTGGCAAAGACATTGTCCACCCCATAATTGCCTTTTTAGATAATGCAAGCCTCATAAACCTACCAACATAACAAAACAAACAAAAGAAAATATGAAGCTCTTACTGATCAATGTTAGGAGCCTGAACAAGAAAATTCCACTCCCTACAAGCCCTTATCACCCGGAAGACATTGACATCTGTGTAGTGACCGAGTCATGGTTTAAAATAGCAGAGAGCACTCTGGATGTGCAGGGCTATAATGCCTTCTACACATTTAGACCAGCTACTGTGCTGGAGGGGAAAAAGGTGGATGTGTATCAGTCTACCTTCAGAAGACATTCACATCAATCCTGATAAAGCAGCATGATACACTAGAGTTTATTCATGTGCAAATAACCATCAGAAAGGTCCCACACCATATATTAGCTAGCTGTAAAACTCCCTCTATGACAAAAGAGAGCCACAACACCTATCTACAGGAGCAAGAGTCACTCAGTATCAAACCCAGTACCATTTTCCTAGGTGATCTAAACTGTCCAACTATAGACTGAGATGCCTACACCACCACTAGTGCACAAGCACAGAGATTCCTGAACTTTGACTAATTATTCCAGGGCATTTATATTGGTAGAGTATTCACCAGGGGAAATATCATCTTGGATCTTGTCCTTATTAATATGGGAGCATCTTACACCATCCCTGGTGTATCTTCATCAGTTGTTAGGTCTCACCATAAGGCAGTCTCCTTCAAAATAAAACTGAAACCAGAAATATCTTCCATCTAAGGTCATTTACCGATTTCTTAAAGAGAAAGTACCTCTTCCTAAGTAATAGACTGCCAAGCTTCAAATCCCCACCAAACCCAGTTAATTACAGTGAATACACAGAAATGTGCAGCATGACACTATACCAAAGTGTAAGCAGTGACACAGATGCAGCAGTACCCCACAGGATCAAGTGCAGGGCTAATCATAGAAAGAGACCCGCATTGTGGAACCATAATATCAACAAGGTTTACAATAAAAGGAAAAGAATTTTGACAAAACATAAGAAGGGTAATTCCTAGAATGTTAGAGCCCTTGTCACTGCAAGAAACAAAATACACAGGAACTTAACAAAAATCCAGCAATGTTTGAGATTAAAATAGCTACCCAAGCCACAGAGAATTACAAGGGATTTTTTAGGTATGATCCTAATCTCAAAAGCACAATGCAGCAATGAGCTGAGCTGATTGTGAACAATGTTACATATACTGAGGCTGAAGATATAAGTAACCTACTGGTTGAAAAATTTAGTTCTAACTATAATGCTCTTTCCCCTCCATCTATCCTTCAAGATATACCTGAAATTGGCTCACCTCCATCTTTCACACAAGACCAAGTCCTAAAAGTGTTATCAAAAGCTAAAATACTGCATCAGTGAATCCTGACAATATCCCAGGATGCATCTTAATAGCATGAAGCACGATTTAGCCACACCCCTAACAACACTGTTCAATCTCAGCCTTCATACAAGTTTGGTACCAACCAAATGGAGAACAGCTACTCCTTGCATAAGGGAGGACCTTCTTCAGACCCAGGCAATTACAGAGTCATAAGTGTGATCAGCCTCATATTCAAACCCATGAAAAGACTTGTCATGGAACTAACTAATCAGAATATATGGAACCTCCAAACACTACACCCAATTCAGTATGTATTCATCAAGGCCTAGTCATGTTTACTCAACTTGGTGGATTTTTTTGAAAAGCAATGGCTGAAAGAAAAATGGTGCACACCGCATACATCGTCCTGGCCAAATCTTTTGGCACAATTTCCCACTCAGACATAGTAGAAAAGCTAAATAAACTGGGACTGTACCCCTATGTCACCCACTGGATTGCCAACGGGCTCACAGATAGGATGCAGATAATCAAAAAGAGGGGAAGTTACCTCCATAAAGAGACCTGTCACCAGTAGAATCCTCCTGGGTTCTGTGCAGGGACTTCTTCTGTTTGGCATCTAGTTTTCTGAAATAAAAGCCAGTACCAAAGGGCTCTGGCTGTCTAAGTTTTCAGATGACTGCCAGCTAGAAGCAGTTATTGTATTCCCAAATGACTTAGCCATCCTGCAGGAAGGTTTGTCCCAAATAAGTAACTGGTGCTATAATGATGGACTGAAACTAAATGCTAAAAAATGCATTATCATATCTTTTGGGAAGTCAACTACCCCAGGGAACTATCACATTAATAATATGCCCATAAGAGCTGAACCAGTTGTTCTGGATTTGAGAAATTATGTAGAGAGTGACCTAACTTTTGACTAACATGTGTCCATTGTTGTAAGAAAGTCCTGTATTGCACAACTTATAAAGGGATTGTGTCTAGATCTAGGGATGCCATCGCCCCCCATACTTGGCCCTCATTAGGGCAATCATTGAATATAATGTCCCCTTTGTTATGTATCTGTCCAGGAACATTCAACAACTTAAATGCTCACAGAGATATCTTCCTAAAATTATATAAAGACTAAACAACATGTCCTGCATGACATGATTCAAAGTCCTGTCACTATACTCGGTATCCTACTGATTGCTAAGAGGTGACCTGTGTCTGGCATATAAGGCACCCTGCAACCCATTACTGATGAATTTGCTGCACATCACCAAGTCAAATGGCATCAGAAATACTCAGTCTAGGGATCTCAACCTCTTCTGCAACATCAATGGAACAGTTTGGAGGGACAGGTAAATTTTGCAGAGGATATCCTGCTATGCAACAGGCTCCCCATCCCCATCCAAAGTTCATTCCCTGTCCATTTTCAAGCACAACTTAGATCAATGGATGGGAAACAAAAAATTTACCCAAGGGCTGCCCCTGTACTACTAATTGACAGAGGTGGCTCCTAAATGCTATATCCCTTGTACATGTATTCTCAGATTATATATGGTATGATCCCAGTTGTTATCATTAGGGGTAGTATATAATTATTGACTGTGGGATGGGTAAGGCCAATCTATAACCAAATGGGATAGTTTATTTAGAGCGCAAAAAGGGAAATTTGCTAGGCTTGAAATGGTCTGCAAGGACAGCTAAATTAGTACTAACCTATGAACCTATGCTGCTGTTATATACACACACACACACACACACACACACACACACACACACACACACACACACACACACACACACACACACACTCACACACACACACACACACATATCTACACCAGCATGTCATAGAATGCAACTTCTAGTTTATACCTGAAGGTTTGTGAATTGTTTTACAGATTCCTGAATTACTCAGCATACAAGCTTTTCAGTGTTCACAAGCAACGAATGTTAAACTTAGAGGAAGCACTATAAAAATCCTATAAAAATTACAAATGTGTGTGTATATGCATGTGTAAGATTATTTTCTAACCACACTTTTATTAAATTACTTTTTTCTCTAGATGCTGCAGAGTGCACAGTGTGTCCAGAAGATCATTGGCCTAATAAAAGACAAGACTCTTGCATTCCAAAACAAGTGGACTTCCTCTCCTATGAATAGCCCCTGAGAGCTACCCTGGCTACAACTTCCTTATCCTTCTCTGTTGTCACAACTGTTATTCTCTGTGTCTTTATAAAATATAATGACTATCCCATTGTTTGACTTGCAGATTTCCATCCATTACTCGAGTTCAACACATACAGTCTTACAAATACAAAATAATTATAGAATGGAATAAAGGTTCAATGGTAAGTTCTTTTGCATGTTGGGATACCTCGGAGTGCTGTCTATAATCAGTATTCTTGTAGCTTTACTGGCAAGAAAGCTACCAGATGCATTTAATGAAGCTAAGTACAGTACATTCCTTATGCTGGTATTCATTGCTGTTTGGCTTCAGTTCATACAAGCATACCTGAGTACAAAGGGAAAGTACATTGTGGCAGGAGAGGTTTTTGTCATTTTGTGTTCCAGTGCTGGGATAGTCAGTTGTATATTTTTCCCAAAATGTTACATTATTCTGCTCAAACCTGATATGAATATAAAGGCAAATGTAATGCAAAAGGCAAAATGAATGTCTTCTCAGTCATTGTCTGCATTTATATTTAAAAAGCCTTTTAAGACTTACTGATGGACTGTTGTAGAAACTGTAATAATGTGATTGTCATATAGTAGCAACCAATGAGATAGTAAATAGGGTGAAAATTCAGTCATCACAGTTGTACACTGTAAACCAACATTTTGGCAGTTTGTACCACGGTATTGAGTTTACCTTCAGTAAATAGAAAAAAATGGGGTACTGAAGCCACAGATGATTTTAAGTGTGGTTCTGCTGATTAAAATATTAACTGTCATTCCTCTGCTCAATTCTTGTCTTTCTACTATAAAGCATCACAAGAGTTTTAAGATGGCAAAAAGTATGACTAGATATGCTGTAATGATTTTATTCTAAAAGCCCTGGATGATAGTGCAAAGACTGATATTAAATTATGCTTATCATTGCATATATTTGTTCCTTATGTAACTTAGTTCCAAGGCTGAATGTGAGATGCCTACACCACAACAGGCATACGTATATCACAGATAGTGCTTTCTGTGCAGTGGACCATAACATGCAGTGGGTGATAACATTTATACAGTTAAAGATTTTTTTCTCAAACTTTCAAGTCTGATTAATATCTATATCTGTGGGTTCCATTTAAATGCTAAAAGTTCGAGCCCTTGAATTATCTGCTGCAGTGTTCAAAAATTAACTTTTTGAATGTTTAGGTGCAAGATTGCAGTACAGTGGAGATAAAGGAATCTGCACTTCCCCCACTGCAATGTGTTCTTGGAGTTGGTATAATTAAACAGGGGTGTTGGGGGTTCAGGGGTGATTACCCTCCTGCAAAAATATATATTTTTTGTTTTTCTTTGAAAATTAGTGATTTGAAGATTTGTGCATACTTCTCAACCTCTTACAGCAAGAAATCTATACAAAGTCATAAATAAAAGTGAGACAAAGGCCCAAAAATAGAGGACATTTTTAAAGATTGCTCTTACAAACTTAGAATGTTGATAGAATAACAGATTTTGCATTAGCATGAAATTTCTGAAGGGTATGAAGTCTGAAAGTCAAATGTCTGTCATTATTTTCTTACTTAAATCTTAAATTATGTATGACTAATTTGCCAGAAAACCACAATTTGATGAAAAACAGACCAAAAAAATGAGGCAAAAATCTGGACATTCTGCGAAAATTTGTAGAGCACTACAGAGTGGATGGAGACACACTCCAGGAACTCTGCTTTACAATTTGGAATACAGCCACAGAAATTGGACTAGATGGAAAGAATGTTAGGGGTTGTTGTTTTTCTTCTGCATGTGTATCTGTAACAGGCTCAAGTCTATGCTGCTGCTGCTGATGATGATAGACCTCGGGCAAGAAGTAAAAGAGTGTTTAGACCCAGTTTAACTTTTCATGATTTGCACGAGGTGGAAATAGTAGAGCACTACAGAGTGGATGGAGACACACTCCAGGAACTCTGCAACCTCTGTTGTCCTCAACTGAGAGCAAGGCCAAACTGAGGGGAACCAATACCTGTGGAGAACACGGTATGTGTAGCATTCAGAATTTTAGCTACAGGAACCTTCCAGAGACCAACAGGAGACATGCTGGGGGGATGTCACAGGCATCAGCATCCAGGATCCTACATCGATACCGGTATGATATGCTACAGCATGGCAGTGACTATATATATTTTCCCCGTACCCCCAAGGACAGAGGTGCAACTATATAGGGTTTCCATGAAGTCTTGGATGCCATAAACTGCATGCACATTGAGAGCAAAGCATCACCCAGGGAATAGGGAAGGGTCTATATAAACAAAAAGGGATTCCACTCCATTAACTGCCAGGTCATGTGTAACGCTAAGGAAATCATGTTGAACGTGAGTGCTGGCAACCGCAGCAGTTACCATGACTATCATATCTGACACAACTCACAGCTCTACCAGAGGTTTTCTGGGGGAGGGGATACCCCACATGGCCATTTACCGGGGCATGCAGGGGATACACTCAAACCATGGCTGATGATGCCCATCAGAAATGCACACTCACACATGGAAGAATGCTATGATGAGGCACACGCTCAAACAAGAAATATCATAGAGCATGTGTTTGGGCTGCTGAAGTCACTGTTTCAGTGCCTAGATACACCAGGTGAGCCCTATAGTATGATCCCAGTACTTGTGACAAAATTATCACTGTCTGTGCTATCATACACAGTATTATCCTGAGAAAATAGCTGAATCAGGGACAACAAGGAGAAGGGTCACACATTCCACCACCACTGGCAAAGTCACCTCAACCACATGCAAGTGAGGACTCACAGGGGGGAACCACCAGCTGCTGTGGGTGTGCAAAATATGCCCTTGTCCTGGTCAAGAGGCAAATGATAGCACATATGCTGACCACCTAAGGGGTACAGTTTTCATCTTATGCACATACATACAGTAAAATTGATGCCAGACAATGTTTAAAACCTTTACTTAACGATTGAATGGCTGTGTACTGCTAGCATCAGACAGAGTTGAGCCCAAATTATAGCAACTGTAACTGCAGGACTAGCAAGGTAAGTGTTGAACGTAGAACATGAAAATAAATGGGTAAGAACACAAATGAATGGCAGATACTTGCATACTATTGCTTGAAAATGTACCTAAGTAGAATGAGTGTGAGTTGTCCAGCAATGACATCAGTATTTGACAGGAATTACTTAATGCTGATAGATTTCTGCTGATTTTCAGCTAACATGCCTCATACATTGAAAATACACACAGTAGAAGAAGCATTTCAAAGTCTAATTAGCTCTACATTTTCACAAGTGTAGCAACAAGTCTCATTGATGTTTCAATGATTTGAAAGGTAGTAATCACAAAAGCAAAAAGGCCGTAAGAAAGCAGTAAAAGTTTCAAAATAGCATCACCAGTACATATACTAAGCAATCAGTTAGCTATGCACCCTGTGCATCAGAAAAAATGCATACATATCCCTGAATCCAAAAGATAGAAACAAGGTGATGGCACAGTTATCATCATTTGTATAGGGTGGGTTTGGGGAACAAAAGGCCAAAGCTGACACAAAAGTAGTGAGTCTGTGTGAGTAAGAAAGACAGGCAGGCAGAAATGTAGCTAGTTATCAAATGGCCACTGAGAAAGAAAGACCTGCAAGCCTCATGAATGCCTCATGTACCTGTTATGTGTGTGTGTCTGTATGGGCACTCCATGTGAAATGCATTTGTGAGTGTTTGCATGCTCTGCACTAGCTCTACATCCTAGTATATCAGACAGGTGTGAGCCATGCATTGCAGAAGTATCAGTCCATCATCATCACCCTCAACCATAAGAACTGGCTCTGCCTGGAGTTTCACTGACAATTCCATGCCCATGGTCAGATGTGCTGCTGATACCTGAACATGAGTGATGTCTGCTAAATGAGCTTTTCTCATGGCTATGCCCAGGTCCATGACCCCATGGCCTACCATGTCTGCATGTGGACACCTCAACAACTGATGAAGTAGTGGAAATAGTGCCACTGCAGGAGTGTGCACAGCCATGTTGGCTATCATCAGATGACATTGCGGACCTATAGCCACATGGATGGTGTCCCCCTCCCAGCAGACATTCCATCACAGACACAGTTCATTCCATCGTGTCTTTCATCCAATCCATTGTAGTGGCCACATGACAGAGGCAGTCATGCACGTCAGCCTGTGCCACATCTAGAACCCTAAACATGTCCTAAGATGCCCAAGTGAAATATGCCATGTTTCTCCATGACAGCCCTAAACATACTTTGAGTGGCACGTAATGACACATCAGCATCAGGTGGAGTGTGAACAACAGGCTTCCTCCAAGCACCCCTACCAATCTTCCTGCATGGCACCTTATCCACACTTTGGCTACAGCCAGAGTCAAGTGGCACTGAAGTTCCAGTATCCGCATTACCCTAATCAAGTGTGTCACCTTCAACCTGTCCAGTATTTGAGGGCTCAGTAAAATGGGTATGTGTAGGCATACTGACTGTGTCTGAAAGGAATACAGGAGTTGTGTGAGTCAAACCTTCAGTGTCAGATTCAACCTCTTCACCCCCTCCCCCCAAGGTTGTGCCTGTGAGTGGCCATAATCATCATCAGAGAGTAATGATACTCCAATATCAGGTGGTAGGAGTCTTGCACTTCCACTGTCAGGATCACCTGTGATAATAAACAACAAACATGGGAATGAAATAACTTCTACACTAAATATTAAACCAATATAGATGATAAATAAGTAACACTGGTCACACAATGTAAGCTAGTACAGCAATACAGACACTCATTACACCCTCTTCACACATGCAGATAATTATGTATCTAAGTAATACTTATTAATAAGCTAATAAACATTTGAATACCATGTGCAAATATCTCCACACTTTGCAGGGATGATGGACCTGGCGGAAATGAAGCAAGCAAAGGATTGCAATTAAGCATCACAATGGGAATAACACAGGAGGGCAGTGAATGCACAATCACCTATATGTCCTGTAAGAAATAGCTGAAACTGAAACTTGCCTGAGATGTGCACCCATGTATACTGAACAACTCTCTTGTATAATTCTGTTATCAATAGGTACAGATACAAAAAAACACTTTCACAATAAGTAGTAGACAAATTATATATTCTATTCTATGACCAAATAAAAGTTGCCATATGTAAGCTTACCTGGAAGCTGCTCATGGGACACACTTGTCTCCCCAACCACATCATCAGCAACATCAAGCACATTGTGTGTAGTCTCCACTGAGTTGTCTGGATTTCTGATAGTGGACAGGAACCCCTCATTTGTTGTCAGTGATGGCTTGGTTGCAGGACCACCACCCATAGTCATCTGTTCTCAGGCAACTGGACCTGCCTTCCTCCAGGCTGAAAAAATCATATAAGTGGTCCTATGCCACACCTGATCATAATTTTTGTGACCTCAGACTGTGTTGACATCATTCACTAACTGTTTCTAAATCTATTTTCTGGCAGCCATATCCCCATGTCTTTCTTAAGCAGAAAGGCTCCATGGCACCTCAGAGCCTGTATTATGACATCAATTTCTGCATCACTGAAAGTTTTTTTTGTGGATTTTAGGCGTGGGTGCCATAATCCTATGTGACATAAAACAGAGAAGGATAAAACAGATAAATATCATATAACTAATGTATTACTTACAAAATATAGTCAGTCTCTGCCCTTTTGTCAACACTAAGTACTTGAAGCACACTTTTCATTAAGTACAACTGAAGGTTAGTTGGTTGCCCACCTCCCTCTTCATACACAAACAAAGGTTTATACAAACCAAGGAATACCACATAAGTAATGTATATATTTTTAAAAGAGAAATATCAGGACACCTGCACATTTTCATCAGAGAAACACCTGAAACACACTTGTTCTTCCAACACAAAATGGTAGATGTGCCCACCCCCACTCCCAAAACAAGAAACAAATAAAGGTATGTGCAAACCAAGGAATAGCACAGAATTTATTCCATACACGCTTTCCACACAATTATCGGGATGTGTACAGATTTACAACAGAAAACTCAATTTATGAATGCCAGTCACCTTTCACTGTGTCCACTACTCTCATGGAGGTTGCTCTGGGCCATCTCGGGAGCATAACACCAGAGTCAGTGATACATGCATTACATTTTCTCCAATAACATAGAATATGTATTAAGCCTTCTCTGTAGATAAATCACTTACAAAGGAATACCAAGCTTCTATTTTGGCCAAATACACAAGTCTCTTCTCCTTCAAGTTCCCTAGCTACTTGGTTACCTTTTTATAGTGTAGATTCAGCCTGCTGAGCACTGTGAAAATGCAAATGAGTTATGAACTCATTAGATTTGCTGAATAAACTTTTGACTTTGTGTAGCAGATATAAACATGTAGGCTCTACACCATTGTTAGTAGCTAATGGCTTATAACTGTGAATGATTAGTATGAAAGAGGAAGAAAACACAACAATTCAGACAACCTTCACTGCAGTAGGTGTGTCAGTGAGAATATGCTTACAAAGTGTGGCACTAACTTCAGAGAGTTTTTAAATAAAACAAAACATCATATGTTTATAGTTTGTGAACAATAACAGCAAAATTCCCATGCCTTTGCTGAAAAATGTAGTTTACAGTCATGTATTTTTATGATACATGTAAAGGAAAATGATACAAAATGCACTAGAGACTGCATGTCTGAGATTACAGCAGAGATAAGACAAGAACAAACACAATACAAAGAGAAGACAGAGCTGCATTTTTGCAAGCGTATTCATAAATTGTTGTGTAATCACTCACTGCACTAAATATTTAAGCCACACATGTACAACCAACTGAGAACGTCCAAGTGTATGCCCTGTTAATATGTTAGAGGAAATGTGAATTGCTATTGCAGACCTGTGTCTGTAACAAAGAGAGATAACACACTCCAACTGTGTTTTGTAATTTTATTACTCTGGTAGTTCAAATCCAGAGCTGATTAACTGTTTAACATCTGTTTAACTCTATTTTCTGGTCTTTAACATTTGGATGGTGTGTGGCTTAGAGCAAACATGGTGAAATCTATAAAAATTTAAAAAATAATGTTACTTGCCTTAGGAAGCTCAATATGCTTAGTGGTATTGCATGGCAGTCAGCACTTTGGATGATGACGGCAGAAATTACATATGTATCCCAAGTGTGTGTGTAGCACAAGATGTAAAGATGTTGAGGTAAACAATAGGTAAGATATGTAGACTGTGGTTCAAGTTCTATAGTATTTTTTTACTGAGGAACTATCATAATGAGTATTAACATAAAAATCGATATTCGGTTCTGCCTGTGTTCTTTGAGTGTTGCTCACTAGTGTGCAAACGCAATTCACTGCTGAAGAAAAAGAAACATTATTACAATGTAATTGTTACAAATAAACTGATACATTTTTATGTGCTTCACCTTCCTTCATGCAAACATACTAAGTGGTAATGCATGGTCCTCAGCACTCAGAACGGTACTGAGTATAAAAAATATACCTGCTTCCTAATGTTTTCTGTGGCATAGTGTAAGTTCTTGACCAAAACACAGATGACCTAGGGTTCTAATCCAGCATGCTCCACTTTTTATTATTGGTGTCCAAGTGTAATTTTTAACAAAAATAATAATATAAAGGTAATTATACATAAAAATAACTACGTATAGCAGGTTGAGCACATACATGGTATCATATCTAGTGTATGTGTAACTGGTATAACATGACAGTTGATTCTGTAATTATAAATGTATTTTCAGGCATAGGATGGACTTCATAGTTTACTAACAGTCATCTACACACAGCTTTAAGACAGAATGTGTTGTGTGGTCTGAACTAGAACTCAAAAATGTACTCTGAAAGTAATATAAGTATATGCATTTCCAGTATATTGTCACCCATTACTCCTGCATAGCATCAGAGAATGCATATACCAGGACCTTGTCGTGTCACACACATGTATGGTTAACTGAAGTATAGCATCACTCACTCTTTAAGGTGTATATTATTAATGACTATGGTTGGAAAACACTTCTGTGGTAATGAAGAAAAAACACCTATGTGGAAATATATGTATTTGCTTTTTCACATAGGTTTGAATCCCACATTGTACAAATTACTTTTTGCAATGTGAAAGGTCACACAAAATATGTGTCGAGTCAAATAATTGATCCCCCAAATTTCAGGTATTAAAAGCCAAATCATTTAACATGTCAGTGTTGTCCATTGGACAAATTGTTGTCAGGTATAGCAGCACACATGCCATAAATTAATGTCAGATGTCGCATTATCCTTCCTATTTCATAAACTGCCTTCCTCTCTGCTTGCCAATGTGGCTCTAAGTGCACCATCATGCAAATGTGGTTGGCTTGGTTTGTGGGTTTGCATACTTGCCATAAAACACAATATCACAAATTGGCAAGAAAACACTTTAACTGTTGTTGGAAGACCTGTGCAGACATGGCAGGAGATGGGAAGGATGGTGCCCAATTCAGGGCTCAAAGTTTGGGTGTGGAGGAGTGAAAAATATTTATTGCACTCCTTTTAAAGAGCTACAGCCATAGGCTGCTGCGGGGGGACTGTACTGGTGGTCAGTATAAGGCTGAAGCTTGGAACAGTCTAGCTAAGGTTATCTCCAGTGTGAATGATATACCACACACTGGGGAACAATGCAGGTACTAATTATAATGACCTGAACAGCACAAGCAGACATAATTCAATCAGTGGCTGCATGAGTTTAGGATTGCTGACATCCCATAGTTGTGTAAGTATACAGATAAAGTAACTTAAAATGATATGGAATGCTTTAGATAGCCAAGAATTGGAGGTATGATGCTTTCATGTCTCTTTTTCTCGCCTTCTTTATTTTATAGCTGCTCAAGAAATTTCAGCAAACAGGGAGGTGCATGCTGAATGATTATAAAGACTAATAGGCAGAAGGGGTATGTATGCAGCACAAATGAACATGATTGTATTAAAATGATTGCTCTTTCATACATTACTAGCAACTTAAACATGCAGATCTTAACTGTAAAACCAAGCATGCATGCTTTCTTCTGTAGCTCTTAGTTACTGTATTAGGCAATTGCAATAGTGTATTTAGAATTGGTGGGTTCAACTTCCACAAGTAGCAAATGCATTCAAATTACAAACATATCATTACTGAATTTTAATATCAGCAAAACTGGCCACGTTGTTAACTTAAACTGTATTATATTTAAAAGCATATATGCAATATCTGCATATTGCAAGGATTACTTGTTACAATTCACAGTCCAAGTTTGGTTTTTGAAAGGTTCATAGTTAATATAATAATAAAAGTATATTTATTGTAATAAAGAATTTATGTGACATATAATGGTTCTAATCATCTGTTTTCTTTTTCTGTCTCACCCCACCTCACCTCTTTTTTGTTATATATATATATATATATATATATATATATATATATATATATATATATATGAACACATTGTTCTGATGAGAAACTTTTCTGCCAAAAAATCAGCACATGGAGGTAGACCAACCACTGTGACTCAGCCTGCCAACCCTGCAATGGCTGCCACAGCAACACCCAGCACATCTGGGCTGTAACCTAGCAGTACTGCCTGTTCAGCCCTTGTACAACTGGCCCGAAGACATCAGGTAGCTTTGCCACAGCTGCTAGTGTATTGGTAACCTCCAACAGTATTGGTGGAGGTGGGGATTATGTCACCTACAAGGAGCTGCCAGGGATGATGCATGAGATATTAGAAATTAGCTCTGGTTCACGCTTCAGCCATCTGGACAAGTTGCTCCACAGAATGCAAAAACGACCCCCACATCAAGCAATCTCCCATACAGCTGAGAAAGGAGAAAGTAATAACAGTTCTCAGGGTGAGGATTATATTCTCACTGCTCCCATGCTTGACAGGCATGTGCCTCCCATGTCCCCTACCTATCCCCAATCATGGTGTTCCCCAACCTTTTTGTCCATCACCATCCCTGTGTCTGTTGTCCTGTTTGTTTGCACCTGCTTTCTCACCTACCCTACCAACCTAGCCCTCAAATTCCTATCCCTTCCCCAATATTCCTCTCTTAACAAGAAGTAGGTTCTCTCTTCTTGAAATCCAAAATAAAAAATGGGCACCTGTCCCACAAAAAATGTATGTACATAGCTCTCTACTTTGAATGTGTCTTCTCACACACTTAATTCAGTCCAATTGGCTATACAACATGATTGCATTGTTGTCACCCATCTGTTGTGGTGACAGTCCAAATCCATCCAATTTCCTATACATGTTCACAGTATAGTGTTAAAGAAGTGGATAGCTATGTTCTTTCCTAATTCCATTTTGCAGATAGCTTTATTGTTTCCCCATTGTTCTTCCCCCTGCTTGCCCATCATTTCACACCTTGCTATCTTACCCCATTTTCACACCTTTAATCTGGTCAAAAAATAAAATTGTGCAGCATACACATGGCCAGAGATGCCCCCCAATAAAGCCTTCACTTTGTGTCCTCTGCATTTGTATGGAGTTTGGAATCATGCACCAGTGCTGAGCAGCAGTGAATGTCTCTATAGGCCCTATGTCAAAATCTGGTGAGTTTTTGCCATCGGCTGCACTAGTCTGGTTATCTCTGTACAATGATGCTTAAACTTGCTGTGCTAATGGAACACAGCATTAAGCTAGTTTAAAGTCAGTACTTTGAAACATTTTCTCATACAGTTACAGTTTTTAGACTATTGAATGCACCAAAATGTAAATTACTTTGTGGAGTGATGAGATAATTCACTGCTCTGATGATTTTTTTGACAATAGTTTAAAGGGTTCAATTCCAGGTGCACCTCACATCATTTCTTAATGTGATGTTATACGTGTATGATGTATTCAGTCACCCACATATCTGTTGACCCTCTCCTAAGGCTTCTCTGCCCTTATGTCACTCAGTTCATTCTACACAGCATGTAATGTTAATAATGGCAACAGAACAAATACATGACCATTAATGTACCATTACAAAAACACTGCTAGGCATATGCTCATCTCTGTTTATATTCATCCCATTATTTCAACTCCTCTGTATGTGTATGTATCTATTAGGCTGATGGATGCTGTCGGCAGACTGGCTTGAGTGTGCAGATGATTAATAGTAACATGTTTCCTTAATTCAATAGTTTGTCATTTCTTGTGTACTGTGCAGTGTTTTAAAATCATCTGAAGGATTCTGTTTTTGACATGCTCAGTTGATGATGGGTGAAATCTTCATATAATGTGATGTGCAAACGGTCCTTACTGTGACAAAGCATACTGCACCCACTTTTCAGGATAAATGGCCATACACAAATAGTAAACATATCTGCTGAGTCAGAAATAATATTTTCAAAATAAGTGCCACTCTTTGCCATTTCTAGAAAGCTGCATAGATATTTAAACTGTGATTTGCAGTAATGTCTGCAAAGCAGCTAATAGTTGTACAACTGTATAGAGGTAGGCATTAATGATAAAAACTGTGTAAGACACATACTTTACTGTAGTCATTGTTTGTGACATTTACAGTAATGATCACATTTGCTTAGGCAATGCCATCCTGACACCATCAGTAAAGAACTATGAGCTGGATTTGAGCCCTGTGTTATCTGTGATCTGACCATGAGCTTAGTGCTCTTACACCTGCTGCCACAGGTAACGCTAGGCACTAGGTCGATTTTTCACACTCATACTGTCCAGATTTCTGTTGACCATGCATCGCCATGCAGCCTGTTTGTGAAAAGGAAGGTGAATGAATAGAATTATTACTATTTTCCATGTAAGTAAAAAACAAGTTTGCCCATTGTTTAATTGCATGCAAACATGGAAGGCAATAGCAACAGTTCTGCATGCCATAAAAGGTATGACAAAACATTTCCAATATAAACTAAAGTAGGAACAGTATAGTACCTGTAAGCTATTTCTCACATAACATATATTCCTAACAAATTCTCAAGTTCGAGTTGTATTCATGAAATTGGAATCTTGCACGTGCTAATACTTTGCTGTCATTCGTGCAAAGGAGTTTCTTGGAGATGCGCTATGTAAACAGGTGTTTAGTATGTATTACTATTGTTACTGACCAGTTATCCTCTATCCCATCAAATGGCATTCTTAAACACAACAGAAGGGAAGGGGCTTGTTATTCACTGAAGACATTCTTAATCAGACTCGTGTGCCCTGCAACAATGCACTTGCAAATGATATCTCAGTAATAGGTCCAGTGTCAAATATACTACAGAAATAAAGAGCACAACTGCATGCATTTATACTGACACTAGCAATTGATCATCACTGATCCAAACGCATTGATACTGTCTAACATATCTAGTACTGGGGACATCAATTCATCAGAATATGAGCACACATACATCAACAGTTGTATTCCTGCTGATTGCAAAGTATGTGTGTGTGTGTGTGTGTGTGTGTGTGCGTGTGTGTGCGTGTGTGCATGTGTGTGCGTGTGTGTGTGTGTGTGTGTGTGTGTGTGTGTGTGTGTGTGTGTGTGTGTGTGTGTGTGTGTGTGTGTGTGTGTGTGTGAGCGTGTGTGCATGCGTGTGTGCTTGTGTGTGTGTGTGTGTGTGTGTGTGTGTGTGTGTGTGTGTGTGTGTGTGTGTGTGTGTGTGTGTGTGTGTGTGTGTGTGCGCACGTGTGTGCGTGTGTGCATGTGTGTATGTGTCAGTGTGTTATGTAAACAACTTATTGAGAAATAATTTTAATTTTTATTTATTTATTTATTTTATTTTACATTTGTTGACCGGGATGGTCCGACTGGATATATGTCCATTTTCAGCGGTGGCCTGGGGAGAAAAGCTCCAAGAACTTACTTGAAAAACGTATAAAACATACATGAAAATAACACAGTTTACAATTGCATCTCAGAGACACAGTTTACAAATTACTTTTCATGAATACAAGACAATGATTATAAATAGATTGTGATTTCTCACTGTTACAACATAAAAAGTTCATAGACAATCAGTATTATGCAGTCTAAGTGAAGTAATAGCATGGTTATAAGATCTGAGCTAGTCATGGTTAAGATCTGAGTTAGTCAGGGTTAAGGCAGGGACATAACCAACAGTTTTATAGTACTGATCTAACGATCTGGATAGACCCTATTTCTCTAACTTTTGTGTTGACAATTGGCATGGCAGAACAATAACGGAAGTGATTTCAGAATGTGTTACCTATTCAAATGATATTCAATCCATTTGTAACACCATTAGGAAGCAATGGCATAACTTGACTACTGATATCAGACGCAGGAAGTTTCTTGGTGAAGTTCCACATTTTTGTTATGGAAATAACATCTCCATTAAGAAACGTCTTTGTTATAAACCCCTGGTTAACTACAGACCTTGTATTCCTAATAGGAAAGGGACACATCCATGTAGATTAGGTATCATGTGCAAATATGTTAAGACTGCAGATATCTTTGTACATCCTGTTACTGGACGTGTCTTTTAAATTCAACTTTTATGCTGACTGCACTAGTAGCAACCTGGTCTATTTGTGTGTTTGTGACCGGTGTGGATGCTATTATGTTTGGAAAATGAATCGAAAGCTGAGGAATCGTATCAGGGAACATTTGTATGAAATAAGTAAATGTGACAATAGAAATGCTTATTTTGTAGCACTGGCTATGAACACTCTTAAATTTTTACTTCTAGAATTAATGAATGCAGGAGCCAGAAAAGGTGATATTAAGACAAAAACAGAATGCTTGGAAGTTAAATGGATGCTGATTTTATAATAAGATAAAGGGAAGGGGTTAAATGAGTGTGTACCTTTACAACCCTTGCTGAGACCAGGTGATTTTGAACTCTCTTAACTGTATTTAAGCATGGTTTGTTAGTTTGTTTTTAGATCGGATGAAGCACCTTTGGTGTAAAAGCTCTCATCTGTTATATATGTACTTTTTACTGTTTTTATTTTGATGAAATTAAATAAGTGATTGTATATAGTGCTGTGTTAGTTGGTTATTTTGTTTGATTTGCTGTTTTGTATTATTGAACCAGCTTTCACCTGCTCAGTTTGATTTTGTTCCCTACAATATTAAAGGGGGTTGACCTAATCTCTGGGATACTGAAGTGGGTTGGGCCATTCTTCCCTGAAAATACCTCCCCCTACCTCAGAAAAGAGGCTTCCATGGTCACTATAGCTCTTGGAAGTGAGACAACAAGTGGTTTGCCATCAGTAACACTGCCAGATTGAACAAACAATTCAAATGTAGTTTGCAGACTGAGGACATCCGAATGAGCTTGTTCATTAGATCTGACAATGGCACCACTGCACACTTGAGGTCCACTGCAGAAATCTAATGTGGAATATTGCAGCAGGAGCCAACTAGACTGA
>NC_056729.1:637810646-637870646 GCF_019279795.1 Protopterus annectens | reverse complement strand
TATTGAGCATATTTTCTCCAGAGACCAGCTCATTTGTGTGCTCTCGATGGCTAAAAACATTGCATCAGTGGTCCCTAACAACATCCCATGTTTCCTTATCAATAAATAAAACATAATTTAGCAGACACAGTTGCATCCCTACTTAACCACACCCTCCAGATAGGCTATTTTCTGGGAAAATGGTGGACACCAACAGTCATCTTTCTGAACAAGGAGGGGAACCATCATCTGACACACGGAATTATAGACCCATAAGTCTGACTACCCTCATCTGTAAGCCAATGGAAAGAATCATCATGTACCTTATCAGAAAGAACATATTTAATCTCCCAACTCTGTAACCAACCCATTTTTGATTTGTTAACGCTGGAACATGTCTGATAAATCTTGCTGACTTCTTCACAAAGGTCACCAAGGCTATGGATGAGGGGAACAATGTGCAACCTGGTCAAGGCATTTTACCCAATTCCACACTTGAGTATTACACAGAAACTGTCTCAACTGGCTATAAACCACTACATCACCAAGTGTGTAGCCTAGTATATCACCAACTGGATACATACTGTCAAAGTGTTTGAATTCACCTGTAGCAAAAGGCCAGTGAGCAGTGCTATACCACAGGGATCTGTACTAGACCCTTTCCTCTTTGGTATATTATTCACAGACATCTAAGCAAACTTAGACAGCCTTTCTCCAACAAACTTTGCAGATGACTGCAAATTGTGGACAGTCCTTGAACCCAGTAACAATATTGATATACTGCAAACAAGTATTAATGCACATAAATGATTGATGCTAGAGCCATAGAGACATGCTAAATGGCCAAGAAAGCATAATTATTCCCTTTTGTAAAGCAAATACCCAAGCTAATTACAATATGGACAGCACAGTTCTATTTCTACACCCAATGGTACATGATCTGGCTACTTGGGTAAATAGTCATTGGAATTTCGACAACATGTGTCCACATTGGTGGCAAATCCCATATATGTGGCACAACTAAGTAAGTAATACAGAAGTCACTGGAACCACGAGCAGCTGGTAATGAAGAGGTTTATTAGACTCAAAAACAACTATTAAAGCTGCTAGTAAAAACTTTTTCCTTAAACAAGGTTTCTTCAGGCATATCAAACAAAAAATACAAAGAATACCATCTACCATTTCTATAATATTAAAGTGGGTCACATGATAACAATTAAGCTAGTTTGTGTTTCTCTTTCAGTAAAGTGCATAGCCATTTAAACCAGGCAAAATATGTGCCCCTTGGTATAAAATCCAATTAAATTCTGTCTTTTCAGTAAAATCATTAATATTACCCTTATGTATATTATTGTCAACTACTCTTAAAATTAAAAATTTAAAACTATGTTCAGAGCCATTGTCTCTAATGTGTTTATATAGAGCATCTGTAACTATTTCTCTTTTAATCTCAGACAGGTGGCTGCAGATATGATCTTTTAACCTCTGGTTTGTTTTACCCACATAAAATGCTTGACAGGCAACACATCTAGTCAGATAGAGAACATTCTTAGTTTCACAATTAACTTATGCATTAAGTCTAAAGGTCATGTTAGAAACTGGATGAGTAAAGTATTTATCACGACAAATGAAACTACAGAAAGTACATCTACCACATTCAGTGGTACCACTCTTAACTAATCATGTCTTCCTAGATATATGTGTCTGCTCTTTATAACATAACAGCTGATTGCACCCAATATGCAAGAATCAGCAAACTTGGTAAGCCAAAAGTGATATACTTTATTGTTGACTGTCAAGAAATAGATTCCAAACAGTAAGGTGCCAAGCACAGATCCCTGGGGTATGCCAATGGTGACAGCTGTACTGGTACAGGTTAATTCACCAACTTTCACATTATGTGTTCTGTTGGTGAGCCAGTTGTTTAAACATTTAGTGATGCAAGGGTTAATCCCCAGCTGGGAGGTTTCCCTAGGTCAGATAATGATAGACACTATACACGGTCTTACCTTCATCCATGCCTATCACATGGAATCAATGGGCTGTGACAACATTACAGATCACCTATAGCATGATTCAGTGCATACACCTACCTGACACAGTTGAAGACACACTTCAACACACCCTCCACATGGATTATGCTCCCATAGAAGAGTGTACATCAACATGCATCCATCTGAATTGGGGGAACAGCACCTGAGGCATGCAAGTGTAGACAGATCCTGACTGTCCTCATCTGTGAGGTAGACCAACATGTCATGATGGACCTTTTCTAAATGGACAGTAATAATATCCCGACTGTGTGCAACAGACTTGTGTGAGTTGTTAATGCTACATCCACATCTCTTACAACTATTAGATGTCCTCAAAGAGGTCATCAAGGGCATGCATGATGACAACACTATCATTCTGTGGTACTTGACCAGGCCAAGGCATTTGACACAAATCAGCACAGAGGTATTCACCCAACACTGTCAGATGTGGCCATAAACACCTATATCAGAAAGTGGGTAGACCAGTGGATCACATGCATGACCTCTAAATATGTTAAAATATGTGAAGTGACCTATATCTCAGGTCTGCCAATCAGGTCCATACATCAGAGTTGTCTGCTAGGCCCTTTCCTGTCCATTATTTAAGTCACACATGTCACAAATGACATACACATCCTGTGTCCAAACAACTGTTGGAAGGACTACAGACTGTGGGCAATCATTGACTCCAACTGTGATATTAGTATAATACAGACAATATCAACACATACTAAAGATTGCTGCCACAACCATGACAACACATGAGATAAAACAAAACCAGGGGTGGAGAACTACATTATGAAAACAAGCACACAACTCAAGTATAATGTAGACATCATGCCCTATAAGCAGACCATCTAGTATGTGACCTGTATCTTTGGGTAGATGGTATGTGGAACTTCCACCAGTATGTGGCCACAGTGCTGACTACCCACTTGTATTTAATACAACTACTAAGCATGTGAAGGACATCCACATCAAAGGCCATAACACCCCCATAGTTTACAGCCTTTATCACGTCAATAAACAAGTACAATGCACCCTTCTTTGTGTACTTCCCTATATATCTTCCAGTGATGTGCAACTGAAATGTGCCACCTTTGCCACAGTGAGCTGTCACACATCTTATTGGCCATACCAAGGTATTATTTTTGTTGCATAAACATTAATGTCCAATGGTGAGGAACACCCATCAAGATGTTATACCAGATGCATGTGTGATACCTGTTCTGTTGATGCACACAGTACAAACATAGCTGTTTGACAGCATTGATAGCATGGGTTACATTTGTGACAGTCTTGAGTATGCCATATATATCTGCCATGCACACCAGTCATCTAGACTGTAGTGATCCTAATTGTCACATACAGGTATAGCACTGTCCCACTTAACACCCCCACCAGACTTACAGTGTCTGGACGGTGTGCTTGATTACCCTCATAGATTGCTGACATGTCATAATAGTTGCACAAGTGTGTTTGTGTAGAACCATCTGTGATCACTCAGAAACACATAGCTTATGTCAGAGACATGGAATTACTGGTGGTAGTTTTCTGATATTGTCCATGATTGTGAATGTTTCTTTTACTGTTGTCCATGAGCCTGTAACTGTGTCCCACTTTTTAGAGACCTCTGCTGGTATTACAGTCATTTTCAGGCATATCAGTGTGCACAGCTTCACAATATGCACCCAACCCCAGTTCTATATAACATCCCTGATAGATGTCCTCTGCATTGCTCATGTTAGGATGTTTATCTCACAAAGACATCTTCTCCATTGTTATGTCACTTTGTGTGACAGTCACATAATATGCATTTCCACTGTGCAGTTCGTACTGTACCATATTGATATGCAATTGGTGCTCCTGCTACAACTGCCTTCCATTAACATGCCATCATCTGCTGTACATTAGGAAGTTCCACCTGTCCTCTTTCCCTGTGATCTTTCCAGCAATTCATCTGTGTGTTCCTATTCAACACACACTTCCCTCAACTGTTTATTTTAAATGGCAGTCCATCTACCCTTCAGATCATTTATACAACTTTTGTACAGAATGCCTGGAATGGGATTTAACAATCCTCTGCACTGTATACGCTGTCCTGTACTGTGCTTGGACCATATACATTACTATATGTTAAACCCTGGTAATCATTGTGGTATTCCACATAATCCAGTTTACCCCATTTGCTCTATTGTAAACTTGTTCACCATCCATGTTGCTTTATATGGTTTCCTGCCCAGCAATACTATTGGAAGCCATGAAACCATGCTTGTTTATGTTTAAATGAGATGTAGTTAGTGCTGCTGCTCACCACGCAAACATATAAACTCTGTGTAGGCTTCACGCAAAGCCTACACAAAGTTTATTGAATCCCACTGATAAACTAATCCTCTTTTCCATCTCTCTAAGCTACAGTCTCAATGTAAAGTTTAGAAAACCAAAAATAAGTTAATAATGATCTCTTTAATGTTTACTAATGTATAAAATGAGATGTCATTTCACCTCAGGGAAAAAAGATACCCTATCATCTAAAAATCTAAAATTCATTACAACACAAAACAAAACATGAACTATATGAGACCGAAGTGCTTGTTGTCTCCACTTATCAGCATTAAGCTGATTATAATCAAGGTGGGTTTAGGCCCCCACCAAGAATCTCCCATCTCAAATTCTATTTGTGATTTTTATGGAGAAAACATTGGGCAAGATTCACGATGGCTTGCACAGAGTCTAAGAGTAGAGTAAGACTCCATGCAGCCATCATGTCCGACGAGCGATCCAGGAACGTAGGGGCGTGTAAGAGAGCTCCTAAAATGGCTCTTACACGGACAGGGCTGGGACATGCAAATCACCTCAATTGCAGGTGAAAGGCATGCAAATGAGGTAGATTTGCGATTCAGGAAACCCGAACCTGTCCGAGTAAGAGCAGTGTTATTTGCAGAAATGTACTCAGTTGACAACTGAGTACCGTTCTGCAAATAGCAAAACAGAGCTGTGACAGCTCCAAATAAAGGTTGCATCCAGTGCAGGAAGCATGCCAATGGCCAAATATACGGCCATTGGAAATGATTCCTGATGCAAAATTAAAATAAATTTTTTTTTCGCCGATTTCCGATGTTTAAGCGTAGCGCAGCGCCGCACAAATGGGCTGTGCTCTAAAAACCAGAATACTACAAATTAAAACCCACAAATGTGGATTTTATTGAAAGTGGTAAAGTACAATGCAAGGGAATGGCAGGCAGAAGACAACATGTCCACCGAGTAGAGGTTGCTAAGGGGGGAAGCTCAGTCTAAGACATGTAACCAAGCATTAGTAGGCAATCCTACGTAAATGAGTGTTAGGATAGTGAATCGCTAGTTTACATAGCAAATGAGCACAGTCAGTGAAGTGTAGGAGTAGGATATGGGGAGTAACAGAGTAGAAGATAGGTGTCATCACGAGGGGGTTATGTATGAAAGAAGTGAAGCTCATTGGAGCAGAGTGGCATGTGTCCGCTGTCATTTAAACATCATGGAAAGAAGTGTGTCAACAGGTAGGCTAGGGAAAGCCAAGAAATGAAAGGTGTATACCATGGATAACACCAAAGTTTCTTGCTGAGCGTGCATGCATGCATGCGCGTGCGTGTAAACCCGAGTAAGACAGAGTGAGCGCGTGTAAGTGTGAGTGAACACGTTTAAGCCGGAGTAAGCATGTATAAGGCGGTTTAAAGAGTTGTAAATGTGTTTGCAATGGTGTGCGCATTTTAACCCGAATAAACAAGTTTTACTCTGTATAAGCATGTGTGCACATGTGTTAGTTGCTGTGCTGTGCCTCCCCCCTGAGGAAACAGAAAGGAAAAAGGAAGCACAACAAATAGTAGGATGCTACCAGGGAGTACTAGCAGAGCTAGCAGGTGAAAACAATCAGAATCAGGCAATTACACAGGCAGTACACTAGCCCAGCCCAGCCTAGCACTTAAAACTCTGCAAACAACAGTCCATTATGTTTTTCACAACAGACACTGCAGTAAGCTAATAGAAGTGAAAACTGAAAAAGCTTTACTGAGACAAAGAAATGTTAGAGGCTGCCATTGCTGTTATAAGGCGACATATGCAACATGCTGAGGGTGGTGACAATGGAAATGCTGATGGACAACCCACAGTGAGGAGACGGAGAAGAGTGTACAGGCCCAGGGTAACCTACCAGGGGCTAAATGAGCTGGAGATAGTGGAGTGCTATAGAGTGGACAGAGATCTCCTGCAGCAAATTGTTGAGCTGTGCAGGCCATGCCTCACACACAGAACCAACAGAGGGGAACCCATCCAGTGGAAACCAAGGTATGTGTTGGCCTAAGAATATTAGCAACAGGTACCTTCCAGAGACCAACTGGTGATATGATGGGGATATCACAGGCATCAGCATCCAGGGTACTACACCAGTTCCTGGATGACATACCAGCACATGTCGCTGATCATGTATATTTCCCCAATTCCCGTGATGTATTGGGCAGCAATATGCATTTCTTCCAGCAAATAGCGGAATACCCTGAGGTAGTGGGTGCAATAGACTGCACGCACATATGCATCAAAGCACTAGCCGGTGAGCGGGGTAGGGTCTACTTCAACTGCAATGGCTTCCTCTCCATCAACTGCCAGGTCGTGTGTGATGCCCAGGGCATAATACTGAATGTGTGTGCAGGCTGCTCTGGAAGCTACCATGATTCCCATATCTGGCATCTGACGCAGCTGTACCAGACATTTGCCAATGGGGACATCCCACATGGAAACCCAGTGGAGGATGCTGGCTATGCACTGCAGCCGTGGCTGATGACACCCATCAGAAACACACTCACACCTAAACAGGAACGCCATAATGAGGCACACGCACAAACACGTAATGTAATAGAGCATGTGTTTGGGCTGCTCAAGTCACGGTTCCAGTGCCTGGACACATCTGGTGGATCCTTGCAGTACTCACCAACTACATGTACCCAAATTGTCATGGTATGTGCTATGCTACATAATACGATCCTGCGAAAACAGCTGCAGCAGGACCAGCATAGGCCTGGCCCAAAAAGCCCCCCACCATTGCCAAGGCCATCACAGGCAGAGCGTGACTCGGAGGAGGAACAACCTGAGCCTACCCCAGTAGGCAGAAGGAGGCGTGCCCAGTATGCTTTGGCCTTGGCAAAGAGGCAACGCATAGCACATACACTGGCTCGGTAGGAACTCTGGAAATTATACCCCTCTCTGACTCGCAGATAAAGTAAAAGGGATGCCTAAGTTGACACTACCTGCTTCCAAACATGTGCAGGGAGTGTAGTATGTGCATCCAACATAGGCAGCCCTGCAGCACCACCTAAGGCATGAATGTCATGTTTTAAGCAATATAAAGCAGTGCTAAACAGCAATTACCACCATGTCGTATATGCAAACAAAATCGCACACACCAACTAGCACAACTGTGGTCAATGTTCAGTAATATTGGGCAACGTCCAGCAATGTTGGTGAATATTGAGCAATGTCGGACAAGCCTGGTCTAAGTAGGGCATAGCTGAACAAAAGCCATCATGCTCATATTTGCTTAACAGGCCCTTAAGTAGTGTGGTCTGCTCAGTATGAAAATATAAAGCAGTGATGGGCCTCGACCCCAGGATACTGTGCACTATAAATATGTCATGGTGACATCATTAATTGTTTAATTACAGTTGATATTTAAATGAGTCTTTGATTTCAAAGCACTGTTTCTGATGAAGTCTCATTTTGAGATGAAAGCGCTTAAACCCGATTCTAATGTGTTTCATTTTCTGTTATTTGGTGAATAAAGTGGAGTTTCTACAAGTGTTTTCAAGCCTTGGAGTTCCTGCCATAATACTACATTTACGGATTTTGTTAATTGACTTCTGTTGCTTTTTTACCTTGTTTTCGTCTTTCCACGTTTATGGCTATGGATATATCTGGGGACCTAAATCTATCTAGTACCGTACTTGCCGAGGATACCGGAACACAAATACAGCAACTAAGAGGTGAAATCTCAGACCTAAGGGGTGAGCTAACTAAACTTTTAGAACTGTTTACTCAAAAGTCCAACAATCATATTGTCGGTACTTCCTTTATTGGCGAACGCACGGTTTTTGTACCACCAGGATACAACTGTGGTGGTTCCAATGTGGTTTTAAATTCAAACAACCCACCAAATTTTCCTTCACCAGTTTTGGCTGGTAACAGTGTATTAGACTGTGTTCCTGGTTCCGATGTTACGAACACTGTTACTACTAACTGTTTGACTGAAGTTAATGAAAACAAAAGAAATACTACAGTGATTCAGACATCACCTGTCCTTTCTAGTTCGAGAAATACGCACTCGGACTTTTCAAATGCAGTAGTGCGTCCTAAAAAAGGTACTGTCTTTCAACCTGTAAATACAGGAAACTCTAGACAAGAGACTAACAATGTTTTTACTGATGAGCGTTTAGTACACGATGTGTCTGGTCATCATACTGATGCAAACAATAGGTTTAATACAGTTTTTACTAAAAATTATTCATTTTCATCTATTCATATTCACGAAGAAGCTTCTAAATCAAAGACTGTGGAAAACTTGATACAAGATTCTTCTTTAAAGGATCTGATTTTTTTATTAGAAAAGAAAATGTTTAAATATAAAACTGTTGAGATGGATATTTCTTATTTTAAACAGTGTATAGACTTAAAAATTGTGCTTCAAGGCTTAAGAATGCACAGATTCCCGTTTGGAATCTCTTATACAGATGCTATAATATCAGATTTCTCTGAATTTTTTAATGATATGGGAATTGGTCTAATTACCAAAACAGTTCATTATTATGAACAACAAAGGGAATTGATTTTGAATGAAGTCAAAATTTTGGATCACAAAATAAAAAGTGATACTTTATTTTCACATTATAGCACCTTATATTCCAAGATGTTGGACAAGGTGGATAGTAGATGTTATAACATTTATCAAAAGAAAAAGCGGAAATTGTCTAGGGATCAAAAAAATTATCAAAATAAGAGGGCATATATTTTTCCTTCCAATTTACATCACTTAGGGAACAAAGTATTTTCCCCTAGTGAATATGCCAACTATGAACAACGACAAGGGGATGTTTCACCTCAACATGACAATACCCGTGGTCACTTTAACAGATGGGAAAATGATAGGGTAAATGATAATTTAGACTATGAAGAGGATTTTCCTACACTCAGACGCTCAGAGAGACTGGCACAGCACTATACAAAAGAGGGTCAATACAACAAATCATATTACCCCCAGAGGAAGAATTTTTATTCCAACAACAGGAACCATTATTAAACAGTGATTCTTTGCTTAGTGTTCCTATTGTTAACAATAACAGTTTATACCATTTTCAGTACCAGGGTTTTAGTATTTACAACTACTCAAAAAGAAATTTAACGAAAGAATATTTTACTTTGTTTTCTAAAGGTATAAAATTTATCCCTTCAAACAGTGGGGATTTAGTGGACAATATTTTAGCTTTAAAATTTTACACTAGAAAATTAAATTTCAGTATCAGTCTAAACCAACAAGATGTTTCTTTGTTAAATGATAATTCTCTTCAAATTAAATTAAAAAAGAAGAGCGTTTATAATCCACCACTTCACCCCCTAATAGAAACATTTGAGAAGTTAGTAATGGAGGACATTTATCAAGAATTTAGACATGGCAAACAAATTGAAAAGAACCTAACTAAGGAAGAGTATACTTTACTACAGGATTTGAGAAGTGATGGTGACATACGTGTTATGGTCCCAGACAAAGGAGGAGGAATAGTAATTTTTCCTAGTTTGGATTATTCGAGAGCTATGTTAGATTTATTGCTCAATGACAATACTTATACTATTGTTTCGAGAAATCAGATTAATATATCTAGTTCTAGGATAGACAGTTACCTAGAGGAATATTTATTGAATGGCAGAATTAGCAAGTAAGATCATGATTTTTTATATAGACCACACCCTAAGATACCCATTTTTTTGGAATACCTAAAGTACATAAAAATGTAGATAAACCCCCCTTTAGACCTATAGTAGCAGCTAAAGGGTCTAAAATACACCCCCTTACGGTGTACATTGATTCACATCTACAACATATAATCCAAAAGGTACCTCACCTGTTATGAGATTCTTGGGATTTTTTAAGGAAAATTAAACAAGATATATATGAAGATACAATTATATTTTTGACTGTTGATGTCAAAGATTTGTTTACATGTATCCCAAAAGTTGAGGGGTTAGCCGTCTTAGAGGATGTTTTATTTAAATTTTCAAACTTGAATAATGACAAGACAAAATTAATTTGTGAATTAATGGAGATAGTTTTAGAGAATAATTTTTTATTTTTTGTGGGGGAATTTTATCAGCAAATCACGGGTGTACCCATGGGGGCATCTTGCTCCCCAGTCTATTCAAATTTAGTTCTTTTAGGCTGGGAAATGGTACACGTTTTTGAAAGTCAATATATGTCCAACATACTTACATATCTTAGATACCTAAATGATATTTTTATTTTATGGGGGGGTACTGTAGATGAAATGTTAAAATTTATAGATTATATCAACAACAGTACCAGTTTTTTGTCTTTTACTTTTCATTTTGATTGTAACAGTATAAACTTTTTGGATACACTAATTTCTAAGGATTTACAAAGAAAACAGTTCAAGTCACAAGTCTATAGGAAAAAGACATTTTGTAATGCCTATTTACATTTATTTTCAGAGTAGTCATCCTTTCACACAAAAAGTAGGCATTGTCAAAGGACAAGCTATTAGACTTGCGCGTATGACTTCAAAAAAGGAAGATCTAAAAGTAGAATTTAATTCCTTGAGAAAAATGTTTTTGGAACGTAGCTATCCAAAAGATTTAGTGGATTCCATACTGGGAGAGATCTACAATGGGTGGGGGACAAAATACTTTCCACTTCTAGGTGATAGTGAATCACTTGCAGGTATTTCACAAATGAGAATGGATAGGATTTCAACAGGTGACAATTTTCATACAGCATGTATTTTACAACACAATTCTAGATCTGAACAAATCTGTAAAATTTATAAACAAAATTGGAATATTTTTAGAACTAATGAAGAAATATATAAAAAACTGGGAAGCCAACCTAGGTTTGTAAATAAGGTAGGGCAAAATATAAAACAGTTGTTAGAAAATAAACCAGTTTCTTCTACCACAGAGTTACAAGGTACCAGGGCATGTGGTATGTGTCATTATTGTTCATATATTTATCAGGAAGCTAGTATAGTCCTGAATAATTGTATGAAGAGTAGGGTGTTTTTTAAAAAAGGTAACTGTAAGACAAAGGGAGTGGTATATTTGGCACTGTGCAAAACGTGCCATTATTATTATGTTGGCAAAACTGAACGTATGTTAAAGTGTAGAATATATGAGCATTTAAATGATATTAAAAATTTAAAGAATACAAATGCCTTATATAAACACAGTATTGTCTGTGAAAACTTCGACAAATTCTTTTTTGGTATTCTTGAAGTTGTGAAAGTGGACACTAGAGGGGGTGATTGGAAGAACATATTAAAAAAGAAAGAAAGTTACTGGCAATTTAGGCTGGCGTCCACATTTCCACCAGGTATAAATGACAGTGTTTCTTTAGTGCCCATCCTAATTGAAAGAGCAAATGATATAAAATAGGAAGAAACACATTCATATATACAAAAGAAAACAAAAAATATGAAACAATAAATTAATTAAAATATTTATTCAAATGTAATAGTACTGAATGCATCAAAAGTACAAAATATTTTTAAGAATGATATTTATGCCTATATTGATATTTTATGCCTATATTGGAGTATAAATTTCTGATGTTTTTCTTATATTTTATCACATTGTATATATTCTAGATGTTTTAATCTATTCAAACCAGTACTGATTTTAAAAAATACTTTTAACATTGAGTAATTCATTGGGGAACCAGGATCAGATGTGTATATCTTTAAGAAAAGCATTTTTTATAAATATGTCATGGTGACATCATTAATTGTTTAATTACAGTTTATATTTAAATGAGTCTTTGATTTTAAAGCACTGTTTCTGATGAAGTCTCATTTTGAGATGAAAGCGCTTAAACCCGATTCTAATGTGTTTCATTTTCTATTATTTGGTGAATAAAGTGGAGTTTCTACAAGTGTTTTCAAGCCTTGGAGTTCCTGCCATAATACTACATTTATGGATTTTGTTAATTGACTTCTGTTGCTTTTATACTGTGCACTATAGCCAAAGCACTGAACCATTAAACCATGACAGTATTGCAGTGGTCCACCTGTATGACGGAATGTTGATAAGTCTATGCAAAGTATTCCATGGAAACCCTGCAGGCACAGCATAATCCTTGCTGAGTTATGACACAAAGGTGAGTCCTGCAGTGAGAACAGAACCTGACTTCCAACACACACAGTATAAATGTTAATATTGGTCATGTTCGCACACATCAGCAAATGTAGTGGACCTCAGATAGCAACATACTGAAGGGTCACACTGGGCATGCTCACACACGGATAAATGAGACAAATGTCAGGCAGCAAAACATGGAATGTCAGAACTGGGCATGCTCACACACTTAGGCTATGTCTGAGTATAGCAGTGGGCCACGGATATCTGGCAGTTGCAAATGTTAACCCAGGATCCTGTCACTATACAGCAATCCACCCTGTGCACACAGTTATATGACAACAGACACATCTATAATATAGTGGAACCCTGTCATAATCAAATACGTTCTGCAGATACTGAAGTACTTCATGGAAACTGGTAAAGCAAAGATGATAAAGACCTGCAAACAGTATCAGCAATAAAAGTTGTGCATCTTGAACATTAGCATAGGTTCAGAGGTCGATACTAGGCTATCTGCCCTAGGGCATGTACAAGCCTAGCCAGAGTGTTTTTGGCATTCGCAACCCTGTCAGATTACTACACTGTGTGTGTGTGAATAGTAGGTCACACAAGAAAGCCCATGTATGTTTATGCTAGTGTGCCTCTGTCTAGCAGGGACACAGAAGATATCCCAGGGGTAAATATACAGTCACCCATACAGTCATCAAGATGTCTCCAGTAGGTGGTCAGTGGGTGGCTCTGCCTATGTGAAACTGGGATTACATTCTGTAGTGAGTGGAGCCTCTGGGATAAGAATCTGCCCCTCCACAATGTCCTATTAACATCTGTGCTGAGGTATACGTCCCTGCAGTGTTTAGCTCCAAGGGAGTTGGATATCCTGAGGTGGAGCATGTCCAGTAAATCTGGTTTGGGTATAGCTGTAAACAACAGGCACACATCATATCTGAGTAGGTGGTAAGCGACTGAGTAGAGCTGGAGTTACTGTATCTGAACTATGCAGGGCATCTGTGTGAGTCCCTAGATCTGCTTGGTGAGGACCGTCCATGGCCAGTACAGTTGCTGCAGGTGTCAGGTAAGGTACACCCCAAATGTGGCATTGTAAACAAGCATGGATATGATGAGTATAGGGGCACAATGACCTCACTCGATCTAGATGTGAAACCATATGGGATAAGGTGGCACACATAGAAGGTGTGTCCAACCACTTTGGCAACGTGAATGTTAAAGGTGACAGTACGAACAAGTGATGTCCCCAAACCCCTAACAACTCCTACCGTATGTAATGGAGTACTACCTATGTGGTAATATGTGGGCATGTTGTTACTCCCAAAGAGGATGACTATGCAACTAATGGCATTTAGCTGTAGGCCATGGCTCAGGCACCAGTCATCCATCTCTGTGAGACCCTGATTGAGTATGCATGTGGCAGCTGGAGAGTTGATCATGGCACCCAGTTTGCAGTCAAGTGCAAACATGTTCAGCCATATTCCCCCTGTGACAGCCTGTACGTAAAACAAATATATACTGAACAAGAGAGATCCCAGGACCAAGCTGTGTGGGATGCCATGTGTAACTGGAGTATAGTCAGACATGGCACCTGCAATCCTGACCATGTGGGTGCTATCCCTGATCTAGGTATCAATCCATTGTGTGAGATATGTGTCCAAATTGACACTGGTGAGCCTATGCATAATGGCCCAGTGCGTTATTGTGTTGAATGGTTTTGCAAGGTTCAGGTAGGCTGTGTGATAAGCCGTCCCTATGTCAATGAACCTGTTAGCCATTTAAAGAATACCTACAGGTTCAAGAGGCAAGATCTGCCCACAACAATCCTGAAATGAGTAGGACACAGTGTCTGTAGGTTCCTGATGTCTATGTGTAGGGGTCCTATGACAATATCCTCCATAGCTTTGCAGAACAGGCTACATAGGCTTATAGGGCAATATTGTCTGTGGTCCATTGTGGCACCAACTCTGTGGAGTGGGACCACTGTCGCAGTACGCCATTCCTTGGGTACATATCCTGTGGTAACTCTGATATTGAACAGTGATGTAATGTGAGGGTTGCGTTTGTCATGATGCTCATGTATGATGCAGGCTGGGACACCATCTGGTCACATTGATACTGTGATGTACGCCGTGGGGAGGGTAGCACTCACCTGTTACTGCGTGATGTCATGGAGGTTATACTCTGTTGGGATGGATAGTTGCTCCTTAGGGGGGATGGGTGGGAGACATCTGCACTGAACCTGTTTGCCAGGATGTAGGCAATGCCAGTGGGTTCAGGGTAGGTTTAGTCAGTATGCAGTAAATCACAGCATATCAGTGAGTATCCACCCAGTTTCCTGACATAACTGAAGAAGGCCGTGTGATATTCTTACGTATCAGGTCAATTGTCTGGTAGAAGCAGCCCTTAGAAAAGTTCATGAGTGATTGTAGCTGTCTGCTAGTACAGATCACAGATGACCTCCCAGTCTGAGATTGTTCTCTATCATGTAGTAGCATCCTCCTGATGTTGTACAGCTTATAAATGGCTGGGGTCTACCAGACAGGTCCCCTGCCATTGTAGTAGTGGGTCTCATTGTTATTTGGGATAGCACAATCCATGCAGTCCACTAGGTGTCCATAGAATGTGCATGTAAAGGATGCAGCAGTGTGAGCTGTATATGCCACTGTCTCAGGATCTCTGAAGGATACCACCTTGCTTCAGTGAAGTGAAATGTTGGCTCATGAGAAGTTCACCAAGATTACCCAGGACGGGTGTGTGGAGGGTATATGTATGTCCTGTGAGATACATGTATGTTCCGAACTTACCAATGAGGGGTATATCGCTGGTGTGGAACATAGAGTCCCCATGTTGTTGATTAGCAGATCCAATATGTATTCCCCCTTGTGGCTGTGCTGGATGGTTGTGCCAAAACATATGAGTCCACAACTTGTAGTGACTGTTGGGTGAGGTTGTCGGGGCTTGAGCAGTATCCCCAGTCAATATGTGTGTATATGAAGTCACACAATATAATGGTGTCTGTGGAGACCTTCATATTCTCCATAGTTCCCACAAAAGCCGAGTGTGGTTCCTGAGTTTGGGAGTGTGTTCTGTAGCAGGCAACAAACTGAAAGGCAGTATTGCACAATGTTAGTTGTATATATATGGTCTGTGATGCTTTGTGCAGTGCTACTAACTTGGAGGTGTGTGTATCTGTGATGTATATGGATACTCCCCCTAGTTGTGTTGTCTGTTCCAAGTCTTGTTGTCAGACAGCATGGTATGAAACATAACCTGGTAGTGCTTGTGTATAAGCGAGCCTGAACCAGGTGTCTGTCAGTGCACAGATATTGCTCTCCTCCATACTGAGGAAAGTCCTGCGTGGCCACAATATGAGGTTAACACAACTGTTGTTGAGCAGCATTACCCTTAGTTTCATTTAACCTGTAATGTCTATGGAGTTGGGTTTTGTCTTCTGAGCCCTGCTTAAAAAAGGCACTCTGGTGGTATCAAGAGCCTTAGCCAGCATACCAAAGTCCAAGGGTAGCAGGTGCAAGCTGCCCATAGTGAAGCTACGTGGCATGTTGAGGATGTCACCATACACTGACAGACACTGTATCCCCTATGAATGAAACATATGTGTGTCCGTATACTGTGACATCATAACTGGTGGGTGTAAGATGCTAGACAAGGTCAGGGTCATACTGGCCTGGGCTACATGATCTGAGTGTACCTCCATGTATCATGTCATGTGGTCCAGGGAGTAATGTCTGAGGTTACACACACCAGCATGGACAATGATGGTGCCAGTCTTGTACTTGCTTTGGAGTGACCTGACTGCCTGTGTTATGCGACAGATCCTGGCACCCAACAGGCAGCCCAAAGTGACTATTCCCTTGTCAGGGCTGGTGAGTGGTATATCAGTGTGTCTGAACATAAGTTTCACCTATTACAAGTGTATTAGATGTGTTGTTTAGCCCAAAGGGCAGTGACTGTGTGGCACACTGACATTGTGAACTTAGTGATATGTGGGTATTGTAGTGGGGTAGCAGGTGTGTGTGTGTCTGTTTTGAAGGTCGCTGCTGCTTAGGTAGAGTACATTTACAGCATCCAAGTATGTCAATGTGTGCTAATGTGGTTTGAGTGCTGTTGCTAGAGGATATATGAGACTGATGTGTGGTGTGTGTGGTTACCTTCACCACCTGATAGACTGTGCCAGTCATGGGATGAGAGAGTTCAGCTCCCTGTATGTCTATATAGGTGCATCTCACACATATATCTGAGTTTGTCGGGAGGGGAGGGTTATCTGTGTACATGAGGCAGATGTGACATTGTGTCAATATTACAATATCCACCAGCTGGACTGAAGAGTACACACAAAACCGACCCCTGGACATGCCAGGATATTATCATGACATACTCTGTAGCCTGATCACAAAGGATCAGTAGGGTGTTAAGCGTGTAAAAGAGTATAACAGGGATTAGTGCTCATGTTCGTTAGTGTTTTGTAAAGAGGAGCTGAGAAGGAATCCAGACTGAATCATGACACCTCCTTCAACTATGTCATAAATATCAATGTACACACATATATGTCCTGAGTCAGGGCCAACTGTACCTGAGTGTCAATGCCGACATCATGACAGACAGGCCCATATGTACATACCCATCCCCCACTGACAATAGTCCACATCATCATACCAGGAGATATCCCATGTACAATGGATGAGCAGCTACCCCCACTGCCAAAAGCATGGTAGCAGGTGGAATACATTGATTCCCAATATGTGTCATGCACAAACTACAGAACAAACAGATCATGCACCTGAACAGTCAGCTGAGCCGCACCCCCTACACAGGATGTGGAACTGTTGAATGTGTCACAGCTACATATGGCACTCCCCACAAGTGTTGGTGCACAACACACCATGGGAAGTCATGACCAGTATGCCTATGAGGTCTGATCTGCAAGGTCATGGAGACCATCATGGTTGCAGTCATAAACAGAGCTATTGGAAGCTGACACACACACAACCCTACCAACTGTGGTATGTTCATGTGCGGATCATGGTTCCCAAACATGCTAGACTCTTTGCAAGGCAGCCACCGAGGACATACATCAATGAACACATCTACACATGTGTCACATAGACTTTGAATAGCCCTTTATCAACATTCCAGACACATGTAGTATCCACAAAACCAAGAAGCTGTGCATAAATATGTGTTGACATATGACGGAATGTCAATGTGTCCACAGATAGATCACACAAGGTAAGGATACTGAGGTCATGTTCAAGCTGTTGACACCTGCTGACCCACATGGACCATTCCTGGAATGGCATAAAACAAAGTGTACACACATCACCATGTCCAGTCTGATGATGTCACCATCCTATAAATACAGCAGGAGAAGGGAAACCAGTCAGTAAAGCCAATAGCGTGTCGTGTTAATGCGTGACTTCCCAGTATCATAACATAGTTAGGTAGGGGTTTGAATCCTGCAAACAGTGTGTGTGTGTGTATGTGTGCAATTGTCTTTGAAAGGAGTGCCCTTTTTGGAGACTGTGAAAACACACTAAAAGAGGTACATTCCTCTTTGGAAAGTTTGATGATGTCACCATCCTATAAATACAGCAGGAGAAGGGAAAACAGTCAGTCAAGCAAATAGTGCGCAGTGTTAATGCATCATTTTCTAGTACTATAACATAGTTAGGTAGGTCTTTGAATCCTGTACAGTGTGGGTGGGGGATGTGTATGTGTGCAGTTTCCTTTGAGAGGGGTTCCCTTTTTGGAGACTGGGAAAACTCAGTAAAGGAGGTACATTCCTCTTTGGAAAGTCTGATGATGTCACCATCCTACAAATACTGCAGGAGAAGAGAAACCAACAGTAAAGCAAATAGCGTGCCATGTTAGTGTGTTTCTGTTCAATATCAGAACATAGTTAGGTACGGGTTTGAATCCTGCAAACAGTGTGTGTGTGTATGTGTGCAATTGTCTTTGAAAGGAGTGCCCTTTTTGGAGACTGTGAAAACACACTAAAAGAGGTACATTCCTCTTTGGAAAGTCTGATGATGTCACCATCCTACAAATACTGCAGGAGAAAAGAAACCAACCAGTAAAGCAAATAGCGGGCCGTGTTAATGCATTTCTGTCCAGTATCAAAACATAGTTAGGTACGGATTTGAATCTTGCAAGCAGTGTGTGTATGTGTGCAATTGTCTTCGAAAGGAGTTCCCTTTTTGGAGACTGTGAAAACACACTAAAAGTGGTACATTCCTCTTTGGAAAGTCTGATGATGTCACCATCCTGCAAATACTGCTGGAGAAGAAAAAACAGCCAATAAAGCAAGTAGCGTGCAATGTTAGTGCTTCTTTCTCCAATATCATAACATAGTTAGATAGGAGTTTGAATCCTACAAACTGTGAGTGTCTGTGTGTGTGTGTATGTATGCAATTGGCTTTGAAAGGAGTGCCCTTTGTGTAGACTGTGAAAACACACCAAAAGAGGTGCATTTCTCTTTGGAAAGTTTGATGATGTCACCATCCTACAAATACAGCAGGAGAAAACAAACAGCCAGTAAAGCAAATAGCGCACAGCATAAGTGCATCACTTTCTAATATCATACCATAGTTAGGTAGTGGTTTGAATCCTGCAAACAGTGAGTGTGTGTATATGCAATTCTCTTTAAAAGGAGTGTCCTTTTTTGGAGACTGTGAAAACACACTGAAAGAGGTACATTCCTCTTTGGAAAGTCTGATGATGTCATCATCCTACAAACACAGCAGAAGAAGAGAAACCAGCCAATAAAACATAGCATGCCATGTTAATGCGTCACTCTGTAATATCATAACATATGTAGGTAGGTAGGGGTTTGAATCCTGCAAACAATGTGTGTGTGTATGTAGAGAGGTTATGTGTATGTTTCAATTGTCTTTGAAAGGAGTGTCCTTTTGGAGACTCTGAAAACACACTGAAAGAGGTACATTCCTCTTTGGAAAGTCTGATGATGTCACCATCCTACAAATACTGCAGGAGAAGAGAAACCAGCCAATAAAGCAAATAGCATGCCATGTTAGTTTGTCTCTCTCTCTGGTGTCATAACATACTTAGGTAGGGGTTTGAATCCTGCAAACAATGAGTGTGTATATGTACAATTGTCTTTAAAAGGAGTCCCCTTTTTGGAGACTGTGACAACACACTAAAAGAGGTACATTCTTCTTTGGGAAGTCTGATGATGTCATCATCCTACAAATACAGCAGGAGAAGGAGCACTAGCCAGTAAAGCAAACAGCACGCCATGTTAATGTGTCTCACCCTAGTATCAAAACATAGCTAGGTGGGGGTTTGAATCATGCAAATGCTGACTGTGTGTGTATGTCACTGTTGCTCAATATGGTGTGGGTTTTGCTTTTACTATGGTATGACATAGTATGATGACAACAGTAAGTGCATTGCAGACATCAGGTATCTGCGTGGCAAATATATATGTGTACATGTCCCCTCAACCAGTACATAGGTGTGAAGCCTGCATACTATATGAATACATTTGTTTCCATTGACAGGTTGTGCCGCTGATACTCAGATCGTAGGTCACATATGTATGTATGTGACATGGCCGTCCACTGTCGTGTTCTGTGGCCAAGGTATTGTAGGCCATTCCATGCATTCCCAGATTTGGATGAACACATCCCTAGTGTGTCTGCATGCACCTAAGGGGTCTATATGACACACAGGTGTGGTCACAGTAATGGGTGGCGGTCATCACCATTGGTTAGTGTTATAGTGTAGCACCGGAAGGATCCAATTGATATTGGGTTCCCTACTACTGTGTGTCATTTGTCAGGACATCATCCAATGATTGCTTATAGTCTTGCTGTTCAGGTTGTGTATACTACCAGACTGCAAATCATTGACTGATATTAACGGTATCACCCACACCATAGTGTCAACCCATGTCATACACACGTCTACCCATGTTAGTACATAACTGTAGTAGAATGCATTCTGGCCATTGAAAGATGCAATGGGATGTCAATAATGTGTACGACAGGGTATGCCACACGTCCCATGTGTCCACTATGCACGTACATCCAGACAGTGTGCACCCACCATGTTCACAGATGTACACTTGCTAATCTGTACTGCACACATCACACACATACTGTCCACTCGCTAACACATGCTGGCAACACATCACACATCAGCCAAGTGGCACAAGTGTGGATAATACATACTCAGACCTAACAGTGGTGTAAACAATGCTACATTGACAATCAGAGCTTTGATGCATAATGTCTGCTCAGATATATCTACAAGGATGTAGTTAGACTTCCTTGTTGACAACTCGCTGTTATTGCAACACTGCTGTAGTGTCACCCTCTGCATCAGCACCATGTTAGCCTGTCCCTCCATCGATAATGCAGATGACAGGAGGCAGCACAGGTATCATCATATGCACAGGGCATTTTGTTGTTTGCCAGAGCCTGACATTGACCCATCCAATCGACATGTCTGTGTGTGTGTGTGTGTGTGTGTGTGTGTGTGTGTGTGTGTGTGTGTGTGTGTGTGTGTGTGTGTGTGTGTGTGTGGGACAACAGTACAGCATGGGCCAATGTTGATGTAATGTGTTTGTGTATGTGTGAGCCCTAGTTGTTTGCTTAATGCGTGTGTGTCTGCATGCACACAGCTCCACCATGTGGCTGCCATATATGGTGGTTTGTGGGACAGCCACAGACTGTATCTGCTTGGCTGTACAGATCACTGTCTCCGGCCATGGACACAGTACCTGTGCCTGGCAGGGGTGCTACGGACGGTATTGGTTACCAACCCTGACTGGGTACTGTCATCAGAGGCAGAGGTATGATGACTGGACCCATGTCCCAGCTGGGACTGGCCAGAGCCATGTGTATGTGATCTACTGAGATGGACAATAGACAGGCCAGCCCCAGCATTGCTGGGGCTAGTACTGCCACTACGGGAGCAGCTGTGAGCTGTGGGCCATCCACGACCACTGCCAGCTGTTGCTGTTGCTGGCATGCGTCTGCGCCGACGTCACAACCATCCCCCACAGTCCTGGCTTGAGGAAGACATGTTGTGGAGGGCATCTATTGTCTCTCCCCAATGTCTATCAATGACCTCGGTGTATGTCCGAATGGCACCGGCAAGGTCACGGATGCTGTCATTGATAGAGGTGTTATGTGTGCTCTGCGCCCTAAGTCCCTGCCTGGTGTACTGTTCCATACGTGCCTGAGCCTGCATTACAGCCCAGAACATAGTGGTCATCATAAGACCTGTGAGGGCATGCCTGCCAGGGGCAATACGTCCAGTGGTGCTCCCCAGAGAACCCCTGGACCTCCGCCTATGTGGTACCATTCCGGGTCTATGGCTATGGCTGCTGTGAGGGGATGCATGTGCCATGGGTACCACACTCTCCTGGCCAATGCCAACTGTATGCTGTCCCTCCCCTATGGCCATTGGTGGTGAGGGATGTAATGGCAGTATGAGTGTGCGCATAGATGGGGTTGAACGCTGTGTACTGTCGATTGGTGGACCAATGACAGACCCTGTCAAATCTCCCTGTGCCAGAATACATGTGTCATCATCACCACTATCCATGGCAGTGGCTTCAGGTCGCCTGCTGCTTTCGACAAGCCCTACCTCAGCACCTGTGAGAGGAAGACAGGAAACACACATTATGGTCTGCGCATGCACACATGCACACATGCACACATGAACACATGCACGCATGCAAGCATGAACACATGAACACATGCACACAGGCACACAGGCACACAGGAACACAGGAACACATGCACACTCCTCACTACAGCAGATACACACATACAACAGGAATCCAAATCATGCTCAATACTGGTTGAAGGTGGGTGACAGTATCACAAGGCAAACAGTCATGTACACGTGTCAGCATGCAGAATAAGTGTTGATCAAGTCCATGCAGTGTGAGTGTAGACAGCCATAGTTAATGACAGTGTACATGGCTGTGGTGCATGTGTGTACATGTTCAGTGATTGCCTACACCCTGGAACACAATGTGTACAAGGACACAACATTACTGTGCTAGTATTATAAGCTCTGCAATGTCCTGTCCACCATCACACACAGGTATACATACCATGGCTGCATGTGTTATCTGTGTGTCACATGGATTTCCATGTCTGATTGCAGTGTCTGTGTCCATAGCAGATAATTGTGGACACAGGTGTAGCACATGCATGCTATGTACACACACGGGATGGGTGGTGCATGTATACGTGATGGGATACCAATCCCGGACATAGCCATTGTAACAGATACAACTCCACAGATACAACTACTGAAATAGCCTCAAAATTCAACCAACATTTTACAAAATCCATTAACTCATTATCCACTCAACTAGCCAAAAATAACTACACACCCATACCTACAGCACCTAACAACTCTGCTCCTCTAACCTTCTCACCTATCCCAACCTCTACAATAAAGAAACATCTCTTAAAACTTAAACCCACCACCCTCGCAGCAGATGGCCTACCAGCACATTTCCTAAAAATGGCAGCCAACTCCATAGCCTACCCAGTCTCAATCCTTATCAACCGCTCTATACACGAGTCATATATCCCTCATCTGTGGAAAGTCTCCTATATCATTCCCCTTCATAAAGGAGGCACCTCCTATGATTTCTCAAATTATCGACCCATTGCTATTCTGTCACCTTTATCAAAGATACTAGAAAAATGCATACACTCACAAGTCATGCACTACCTAAACGTAAACAATATCCTCTCTCCCACACAACATGGCTTTCGCCTCACCACAGTACAACCACTGCCCTACTCTCCTTCACAGACCTAGTTAACCAACACAGGAATAACAAAAGATTCGTATCAGCCATATTCCTTGACCTTTCCAAAGCTTTTGATAGGGTCTCTCACTCCATACTAATAAATACCCTCACCTCCCTAGCCTTCACCCCAAACACTATTGCTTGGTTTAAAAGCTACCTATCAGAACAACAAGCTGTCCAGTGGCAAGGAGCTTTATCATCTCTGCTCCCAACCACCATTGGTGTACCCCAAGGCTCCATACTAGGACCTCTTCTCTTCTCAATATTTACCAATAACCTATACAAAAGTAGCCTGCATGCCTCACTAATCCAGTATGCAGATGATTCCACCCTTATATGCTCAGCTCCATCCCTGACCTCCCTACAGCACCTCACCCAAGAGTCCTTCACCTCAGTAGAAAGATGGATAACTAACATACAACTTATCCTAAATCCTAATAAAACCAAACTACTACTTTTTACCCCAAACAAATCAAAAACAACTCCTGTCTTCTCCATCTCCTCCGCCAATGGTACTATCATCTCTCCCTCCCCTCACGCCAAGCTCCTTGGCATTGAAATAGACAACAACCTCCACTTCAACATCCACATCTCTCAAACTATAAACAAGGTGCACAAAAAATGGGTTCCTTATACAGGCAAAAGAACTTTCTAACTAATCAAGCTAAAGTCACCCTAGCTCAAACCCATCTCCTATCTACACTACTGTATGCAGCCCCAATTCTCACTTACATTAGGAAATCTGACCTAGACAAACTTGAGTCCTGTTATAACAGAATTGCCAAGTTTGCCAAAAACACCGCATTTAGAACCCATCACTGCATACCTCTCAGACAACTTCAATGGCTCGAACTGCCACAGTTGCTACTATATCACCAACTTGTTCTATCATATAATCATCCTAAAACAACCCGATAAAATTCCTGCATTAAGGCATCTACTGACCCACCACACTCCAAATCGTCCACTCCGCTCAGCCAACAAGTCACTCCTCACTATTACCTCAGCAAATAATACAGCAGGAAAATCTCTTTTCACACACTATAGCCAAAACTTGGAATAATCTCCCCCCATCTGTGACTTCTGCAGCTAGCACCACTCTATTCAAAAACTCACTTAAGGCCCATCTCACAAGTTCTTGGCTCTGTCCATGTATCACATAGACCACAATCTATTACCTTTACATCCAACTTCTATCTGTCTTTTCATGCCCAATAAATATATTTCCTCAAAATATTTTACATGGAAAACATGTACCTAATAAAATCTGACAGTGCTCTTTGCTAACTATTATGTATATACGTAAATTGCTTTTCTTTATTATTGCAAATGTCTACTCTTTTTCACTTCCGTCTAGAAATTTCTTGTTCAATAGATAATATTGCCTACATAGTGTATTAGATGCTTATTTTCTGTAATGTGTTATCCTAATGTAACTGGAGCTTTTCTCCCCGGGCCTCCGCTGTAAATGGACCTTGTCCAGTCGGACCTTCCCGGTAAACAAAATTAAAATAAAATAAATAAATAAAATAAACAGTATGGGGTGTAGTACCATTAGCCATCATCATCATGCATCTTGTGGTCACTCAAGGCCACTAAAGTGTGCTAGACCACCGCCTAGTATGCTGTAACTGAACCACAGTGCCATGGCTAAGTTCACAATTACACAGCCACATTGCACAAGGGTGTGTGAGATGTCCAATAGGGAGCATTGCCTAACATGACTGCTTTATGTGTTGAGGAGTGTTGCAAGCCCCGTGCTAGGCCCCTACCCCTCAGGTATGGTATGTGTGGTGTGTGGATGACATGTGGGACATTGAAGTGAGACCTGGCAGCGGGTGTCCAGTTACACTATGTGTAGCATGTTTAGGTGTACCGCGTATGACAAACATGTTATGTTGTGTACATGTGTGTCAACTATGCCTATCCAATGTGCAGTACAGTGTTGTCACATTTGTGTCTGATGCTCTGTGCATTGAATGTGATTGAGGCAGCTACTGACATTACTGAGATGTTTCACGTCTCACAGCAAACATGCACAGCATGCATTATGCATAGGTGTGTTATGTGTACATTGCCTACACCTAACCTATGACATGCACAGTTCAATACCAAGTATAAAGTGTTAACACACTCTCCAGCATGTAACGTCTGCCCTGCTGTCACACCAGAGGGACCTGCAAGAATATCACACAGTTTGTCAGTGGCCACAACTGTGGTATTGCTACTGTGAGTGTGCTAAACTACAGTAGAACAACAGGCATAGGTGTACAGATACTATTCAAATTATCAGTATTGCACACAATAGGGAGCACAACTGCTAAACACAGTACAGATCTCACACATGCATAATCTAACAATACAGGTAACAGTAGTCTACAGCTAGGGCATGTTACCTGCACGCTCCATGTCACTATGCTGGGTGGCTCCGGCCTCCATGACGACACATATGTGATGTTGTTGTTGCTGTAGGCCAGGAGCCACCACACTTAGCAGCAGTTCCTCCACTCTGGTGAGGGGGGGATGGATGGCCACCCCACCACCTGTGGCAAGCTGTTGTCTGTGGATATCAGACACACGCCGCCGGACATGTCTAATTAAATCACTGCAGTGATGGCGTACCTGCTCATATTTCCGGTTATGCATGCCTATGTCATTTACCCGATGAACAAGTTCTTGCCACAGTGCAATACGCTCCTGTTGATGCTGGCTGGCCCTTGAAAACAGCAGGGTATAGTGCTGAACCAGGCTGTGGTGGATTTCCTGTTCCTCTGCAGCTGTGTAGCAGGGGTTCCTGTGATGAGCCATAGGCCTGGAAGACAAGTAAATGATATGTGTAAGTAAGTCATGTGGCACACTTAACATTATACAGTACAGATATCAGTTAACTGCCATATATAACATATGTTCGTCTGTTAGAGGATACACACATTCAATACCACATATCAGTGCTCAGCCCACAACTGGCTGACAGTGCTTGCCACACTCCATATGACACACCAGTATACACCAGTACTCGGCTCACTGTTTGGGATCCAATGCACAGCCTTGCCAGTGGGGTACAGATCAAGCTAATGCATGCAGAAATATGTCATCCATTGCAATGAATGTGAAGTACAGTTACAGTATAACCAGTAACCCACCCTAGTCGTTGATGCCATACCCCTACCTAACATATGTGCGCAGTTGTTAATATAGCTGGCATACTGCTGTAACAGAGTATACATGTTGCTAGGTACACACGCAAACCCTGCATCACACATGTGATTATGGACATGGTACAGGCATCATTACGCACACATCAGACATTCATACAACACACACATGTATGCTAACACAGATGAGCATTTGCTATGTACCTTACAGTACTGTGTGCCCCTACTTACATATACCTATGCCTGAGGAATGTAATCTCTGCAGACTGCAGGAAACACACAAGACAGTGTTACCAGGGAATGTGAACATACACCATACTGTGCTGTTTAGGCCTACAGCTTCAGGTGGTACAACAGTTCCAATGTTGGTTGGATTCACCAGCAGTAACACTTACTGAGCATACATGTATTGCTTCAGCCTATGATGGGACACCACAGTTGTACACAAGGAACTATGTCACAACATATACCATCCTACTATGTCTGCATCCCAATAACTGACACATCTTTCTCTAGCCTCACACTTAGGACACAAACGACCATGACAGAAACAACCTCACACCTAGCTATCACACCATCACAGACCTTGCACACATTCACTGTCACACTCATTCCACCTCACATAGCAGGTATTGCACTGTGTACATGTCTGTGTGCATTGTGTCATAAGTAGGTAATCCGCTATTGTCCCTGGGGCCTACAGCAGCCTAGCCATATGCTACCCTAGCCTGTGACACACATGTAATTAGATTTCACTTCCTCCTGTCAACTAGATGCACAGAGGTGATTCCCAGGGTGTGTTACCTATCCCCCAGACAATCATCAGGGGTATGTCTGACATCTGCTACTGAGGAGCCTTGTTTGTTCATGCTGGGTGGTTTACTCTAGAGTATGGCATATTTGCCAATAGGAGCCTATCCCTCCAGCATGTGCTGTTTAGTGAGGTTGCGGGGACCAGGGACCTAGGCCATGTAGCCCGGTGGGAATGTGAGGTGTTGACATGGTGGTTGTCTGACTGCTATGGGTGTGGCATACCTCTGTATGTTTGGCAGAGGTAACCTCTGCGTGGCCGGTATACAACGCACTGTAGCTGTGGTTATGTGAGTCAGTCTGCATAGGGTATGTGTTTCAGGGCAGTATTACCCTTTTGAGGTATGTCTGTGGCCGTTCCACTTGCTGTAGTTGTCATGTGAGGTACATACCACATGGGGCATTGTGATGAGTACAGGGGAACACTGACCTATATTCACGTACATGACACATCGTTTGTGATTACACATACCACGTAGACAGATTACAAGACTAGTGTGGCACTGTGAATATCAAAGGGGAGGCTACTGTTCACCTGTGTCCCATGTTCCCTTCTGACACCTTCAGTGTTAGTCAGGCAACCACCTATCTGGTAGTTAGTGGGTAAAGTGTTTTGGAATGGGGTATGGCACTGCAGTATCAACACTGATGTTCAGTCCATGCCTTGGTCACCAGGCACCTGTTTCAAAACCTCTGACCCTGTGTCGCCCTCTCTCACTATATATATATATATATATATATATATATATATATATATATATATATTTATATACATATATATTTATATATCACTCTATATATACATATCTATATACAGATATCTATATATATATATATATATATATATATATATATATATATATATATATATATATATATATATATATATATATATATATATATATATATATATATATATATATATATATATATATATATATATATATATATATATATATGTATATATATATATATATACATATATATATATATATATATATATATATATCTATATATATATATATATATATATATATACATATGTGTGTGTATATACACACACACACACACACACACACACACACACACACACACACACACACACACACATATATATATACATACTTGTAAACAGCCACTGCTGTTCATATACATGCACATATATGCAGATATACTGCCCACCTTTCATGGTGGAAATATCAATTATGGAACAGTTGTGAGACATACAATAATGTAATAATATTGCACAGTGTTGTGCAGAATGCATTTCTCTGTCCTCAGGCCATATAGCCATAGCAGACCTCACTGGCTGTAACTCAGTCCCACAGCATTTAACCACCACATGACATATACCTGCACTGCTTGCTGTTTTCAATGCCACACACTACAACCTACATAGATATGTGCACATAGCAACCTTCAAATACATATATGTATATGTCCAGCCTTCACTAACAGTTGAAGTATGTCCCTTGCCCTATGCACATCTGCATATACATATAGATACGGACTGCTACCACATAAGGAGTGTTCACAGAATGTAGAGTACCCTTCAGACACATCATTTGGATGCCAGCAAATACATCTGTGTTTCATGCCTTACCTTTGTATTTCTCACCTCAGTCTGTTGTACCTGTTGATGTTTTATTTTTTTTTATTTTTTAGGTTGGTGTCTTCCACCGCCTCTGTTTATTTGTTGTTTTGGTTGTTTCGTGTCTCCAATCACCTCTGTTTTTTTTTTGTTTGGGTTGGTCGCTCCAACTGTTTGTCTGTCTGTCTGTCTGATTGTCTGTCTGCTTCTCTCTCTCTCTCTCGCTCACTCGCTCTCTCTCTCTCTCCAGTTGCTGCAATGATATTATTGCATGTGTGGACAGCAAGTACAGGCTGATTTTGTAGGTGTCTGCACATGTGCATGTGATGGCCTCTGCACCAATTGGTGCCCACCATTTAGTAATTGCATGCAGCCTGCTGTGTGGTAATTGCAGTTCTCACTGTGATTTCAGGACACTGCTGTAAAATGATAGGTTAGGTAGGTGTAGGCCTTTCAGTTTTGCAAGGTGGGGACCATGCTTGTTTGCTGTGGACACTGTTTTGTCAGTCAGAAGGTTGGTATATGTCTCATATCTGAAGCTGGGTTGTAGCCAGTGAAATGCATGTTGTACTGAAACCTGACTGTTGCTTCTTCAAGTACACTCTTCTCAGTGTGTAAGTTTACTCACACCTCCTAATGCTAACACTGGATACATGGGAGTATGTACTTTCTTTTGGAATTAGGGAATTAACTGGCATACAACAGTTGTTATTGCAATGTATTCCTATGGCTTTCCTATTTTCCCTTTACATTCAGTCCTTGTAATGCATGTTATATTTCTTTATTGCAATGTATTCCTATGGCTTTCCTATTTTCCCTTTACATTCAGTCCTTGTAATGCATGCCATATTTCTTTATTGCAATGTATTCCTATGGCTTTCCTATTTCCCCTTTACATGCACTCCTTGTAATGCATGTTATATTTCTTTCAGCACCAAGTTATTGTGTATTTGCTGTGGCTTAGTGGTACATCATGCAGACTGGTGAGTCCAAGGAGTGGGGTTTGAGACTGACAAGGGTATTTTATTTTGCTGCTTAGCAATACAAGGGCCTTGTCATACAGAGTGACAAAGGCACTTTTAAGTAGTTGCAAGCGAGTTGGCGCAGGTTTGCAGGACACTTAGCGATGCTAAGCGACACCTAGCGATGCTAAGCGACGCTTAACTTAGCTTATTATATTTTAGCAATACTAAGCTAAGCTTAGCTTAGCTTATTTTATGTTAGCAATAGTAAGCTAAGCTTGGCAGAGCTTATCATATCTTAGCAATGCTAAGCTATGCGCACACATGCACACACTGGTGCAAACCCGCTGACTACTGTTTACAAGTGCTCACTCCCACTAACCCCCACACTCATGTCTTTGACAGAAAGGTAAATGGGGAGATAGGACTGTGGTGATAAAGGGTGCTCAAACAGGGGAAGACAGTAGGGAAACTAGCTTGGGATGTACACAATGGGTGTGGAGAAGGTCCATAGCTGCCCATTTCTTTACCAGCAACAGCTGTGCATATGCAATACATTAGGTGGGATATTTGAAACCTTCCACCCCCTGAGAGAGTGGTGAGGACATCTAAGTATGTTGTACTACCAATTATGAATATCAGGCACATGCACTGTTTGTGAACAGCTATACTGTCATTAGTACGTTACTCACATCTGAACATTTTGTGGTTTGTGTTGGCATTAGCACAGTTTGCTCAGGATGAATGGACATATTTCTGTACTGTGTATGTCTACCTACACCCTTGGTTGTGCCTGACTACACGGGTATATAGTACCTTTGGGTAGGGGTGTAGAACTGCAGTGTGCATTATTTATTATCTTGTGATGTTTATCTTGCTGAACATGCAGAGTTGCTGTGTACCTGTAAGACTATGAAGGCTTGTAGTCTGTCTGAGTAGCTCCCACCTGTGGACATATCCAGATGGTAGACAGAGGTCAGCCTAGTATTCTTTGACTGTGCACCACAGCAGTCTTTTCAGCACCTGAGCAATGGCATTGTCACAGGTGTTTGCTAGCAGTACATGGCTACATCTTTTGCTATTTTTGTGTTGTACTTCTACATAAGGGCATGCTTGTGGGATTCATTCTACAGCTATTTGCAGAGTGTGTAACAGCAGACAAGCTGATATGCCTGTGTGTTTTTGACTCTTCTAGGCCTCAGATACTGTTATGTATATGTTTGAACAGCCTCAGGGAAAGGTACATATAACTGGGATACACCTGTGATATAGTTCTGACATTTTTCAGTTCAGACTTTGGGTGATTCAGACCATTAATATTACTACACCTTTTCTGATGTGCAAGCGGTGTCTACTCTCACTTATTGACATTTGTTATTAAGTGAGATTCAACACCTTTCTGCCTACTGTTAGTACATTTCACAGGGAGTCAGAGGGGCACAGCTAACTTTTGTTTACTAATCAGGGTCATCACTGTAGAGCAGTCACTGTTGGGAGGTCTGGCCTGTGACCTATGCTAATATGCCAGTGAGTATCCAGCTCTGATACTGTGTGGGGTTTGTAAGCTGCCACTGTAACCTTATTCCCTACTAGCATGGCTGATTCACTTTTCACAGTCATGTCATGCAATTCAACAACACCTGCTGGTTAAGGCCCACAGAACAAGATTTGTGTTATGCCATTCCTATTTTCCCTTTACATTCACTCATGGTAATGCATGATAAATAGCTTTCAGCACTAAGTTATTGTATATCTGCTGTGGTTTAGTGGTACTTCATGCAGACTGGTGAGTCCAAGGTCCCGCGTTTGAGAGTGACAAGGGCAATTTTATTTTGCTGCTGAGCAATACAAGGGCCTTGTCATACAGAGTGACTAAGGCACTTTTAAGCAGTTGTAAAGTGGGTTGGCGCGGGTTTACATAACGCTTAGCAATGCTTAGCTAAGTGTACACAAGCTCACACTCGCGCTCCCCCACTAACTACTCCTTAAAAGTGCTTACTCCCGCTAACCCCCGCACTAATTTCTTTTAAAGAAAAGAAAATGGGGAGATAGGAAAGTGGTGAAAAAGGGGGCACAGAGAGGGAAAGACAGTAGGAAAACAAGCTTGAGATGTGCAGGAAGGGTGTAGGGAAGGCCCATAGCTGCCCATTTCTTTAACAGCAACAGCTGTGCATATGTTGAACATTTGGAGTGAGTTCTAAGACCTTCCACCCCTGAGAGAGGGGTGAGGACAACATAGTTTGTTGCACTGCCAATTAGAATTATCGGTGTACATGTCCTATGGACATGTGTGCAAAATGGGAAGCTATGTATTGGGCGTAATTTTTTTTCGGGTACAGATTGCCCTTTTTTTTTTTTTCAGGTGAGAGTGGTAAGTGAGGTAGGGGAAATAGGTATATTTGGGGAGGTAGGTTGGGGAGGTAAACAGACAAGACAAACAAGATGCATACAGGGGCGGAATTTGACACATGGGGTGGGTGAACACAATTGACGGGGAAGGTTGTTTGGAAATCGTAAGCCCATGAGCCCACAGATGGTAACAGTGGAACTGAGATCCCCACCCATGGGTAGTCACCACTGCACCTTCACAGCCCCGGGGGTGGCTGTGCTGGGGGCTGAGAAGGACGGGCAAGCTCACCCATGAGATGCGCCACTCTCGCCTCAAGCTGGCGTAGGGGATCAGCGACTGAACGCTGGATCTCCCTACGTACCACAGTCTGGACCCTTCGAAGGGTGACGGGTGGCCCTTCTCCACCCACGCTTGCACGGGGGGGATGAGCCCCATCCCCTGCAGTGCTTCCACCTGAAGGTGGCACAGGACCAATGGAGGAGGGGAGTCCGGGCTGGGCACCAGAGCCACTGGTGCCAGGTGCACTCACCAACTGAGGAGGGACAGGTGGGTCTGCTGGGACCGGCCTTCCCATGCGTTCTGTGATTCGATGTGTTTCATTACAACATAAACAACAGCATTCCAGATTAGTTGTAACAGCATGCAGTAATATTCCCATTAACCCAACACAACACAGTTCCAACAGTTGAACAGCAAACATAACACATGCATATATTGAACAACAGTGGTTATTCCAACCGCATGCAGGGATGATTGGTAGCAACAGGCCACCATGAACGTGGTGTTTGAACAGGGCACATGCATCAACATGAGTGCAAATATTTATGGAACAATAGGACATATATCCCGACAAATATTTAAGATTACACATACCCATTAAGGTGCGGAATTGCATGGTTTATGCACAAACAGTAGGGTGTAGGAAAAAACCTCCATTAACATCTTATAAACACTTTTACTCTACACTACATTCCTAGTGACTGCAGGTGTATATTCCCTACATGTATTATTACACTTGCCACCATGCATTAGGTTGTGTAATGGGTTTGGCTAGTTCAATCTATACTTGACCTATATCTCACATATTAACTGTCCAGGATGCAGATGTTACTGCTACATATTTCATGGTTGCATTTATATTTCTTTATCTACATATCTGGATGTTTTCACATGACATTTTCACTTCTAATTGTACAGAACCCTGCATTTATTGAAGCACACTTACATTTCTGGGGAACATATTCGCATGCTACTCGTGTGCCAGATTTACTTATGCATGCCAGGCAGTAACTGACTGTTGAGGACTGTATATTTACTTCACAGCTACTAGCACTTCCATCACCCACTTTAGATGGGACTGCAGAACTCTGGGTTGCCAGCACTTTCTAACACATTACTATTTGTATTATGCAAGGGTACAACAACATTTCATACTAAGTGAAACAGACACACTCTGGGTTTTAGATCTTTATTAATGACATTACACACTTTTCCACAGGCTCACTCCTTTATTTGTTTTAACGGTATATATGGCAGACATGTTCACGACATATTATACCTTTATTAATAGGTTAGCACACTCTTTTTTCAGGCTCACTCACATATTATTTTATATGACAGTGCCTGCAGAGATATTATTCCAGACATTTGTTACCTTTCTAAATGGGTTACTACACTCTTTTTCTGCCTCTCTAACATTTTTATCTGACAGTACATGCAGAGGACTTATTCATTCCATTTTATGGCTGTATTATTGGACTACAACACTTTCTTTCATGCTCTCTCCCATATTTTATATAACAATACATGCAGAATAATCACTAACCTGCCTGGAGGCACAGCCTTAGCAGCCTATCTTCATCGGCTTGCTGATTCGTAACACGGTCACCTGCAGCTGTAAAGTAAATGAAGGGATATTGAGACATTCCTATCCATTATACATACTCCATTTTAAATCCTTACATACTGCATTGCATGGCTACATGCTCAGTTGTGGGGCATCCCACATCCCACGGGCCTCCTGTATCCACTGGTTCAGGCGGTCCTCCTTTCATCTCTTCAGGTCCGCATGGTGGTGATGGACCTGCTCACCAGTCCGGTGAACGCCTGTGGCACGGGTGAGGTCACGAGCTAACCGGTTCCAAGCCTCTGCCTTGTACTCCGTCCCTTGGAACTGGCCCTGCAGGAGTCTTGCCTCGTGACGGTGGACTAGGAGCCAAACCATGTATTTGGACTCCTCGGTGCCCCATCTCTGCACCAGACATTCTGACCACAGATGTGAGCTACAATCAGTTATGGTGTGTATTCCTGCCTGTGGGGCTTAAATATGCTGCATTTCCCGCACTTTTTTGTGATTGGCCGTTTTGTAAAATTCTCGGCTGACTGCAGACCTGCTTAGTAATGGTTAAACTACCATTCCTAAGTTTATGTATGTTAATAGTGTCTGTTCCCCCTATGTTGTCATGGCTTAGTGTTTCTGTACTTTGATTATGATGCAAAGGGTCCTGTGTTCAAACCTTGTCATTCTTTAATTTTAATACTGTCTAGACAGGCTAGGGGGTGTGGCTGCGTTTAAGCAACTTAGCTCTACGTTGCTCCACGGTACCCTACGGTGCCCTGGTTGGCACGGCGCGCATGTTCACGCAAACATATTGTGCTGGGTAAAGCGTTTTTAAATGTTGGGCAACTCTATTGCATTGGGTAAAGCGCTATTACACTATGGGCAACTCTGTTTAGCTGGGTGAAGCGCTATTAAACTATGGGCAACTCTGTTTAGCTGGATAAAGCATTATTAAACTATGGGCAGCTCTGTTTAGATGGGTATAATGCTATTAAACTATGGGCACCTGTGTTTAGCTGTATAAAACGTTGCTTAACGGCAGGCTATTATATATCTGGGTCTTTTAAAAATATATATTTTGTTCGCTGATACATTGGCCATGTCACTGCTTTTAATAAAATTTTAATCATATTTGTCTGGTATTATTTCAAATACTGATTTAAAACATAAATAAGAAGGGGAGTGTTGGGACTCAAACCGTGAATGTTTTCTCTTTGTGCATATGCTCTACCATTATGCTATTGCTATTTGGATTAATTTGCATAAGTAGTTCTTATATGCTCTTCAATGTCACAATTGCTAACTGTGGTTAAGCAATGGGCACACCCGCGCAAACAAGCGCAAATATGGGCAGCTATATAGTGGATTTAAAAAAAATAAATTTAATATTTCACGTTTTATAACTGTGATGGGGGTTTACAGTGTCAGGGAGTGTGCTGTTGGGTGCAAGTACATTTGAGCAGACTCGCTCTTGTCTGTTGACATTATGCTTTTTAAATCCTTGCAGGGGCATGGACTTTTAGACTGCTCAGCAGTCGGACACACCCCCTGCTTGCCTACTCAGTCCGTGTAAGAGTTACGGATGAGTCAGCGTGCCCTCATGAATATTCATGGCACGCTGACATCATACCATTCAACTGCAGCCTCCGAGTAAGACATATTAAGTCTTACATGGAGGTTTTGTGAATCCGGCCCTTTAATTCAGAGCAGAGGCAATGTCTGGTGGAAAGTGTCTTGTTTGGGGTTATGAAGGTTGTCTGTTTGTTATTCATAAAGGAGATGTAGGCAAAATGATGAAAGCTAGTAACCACAATAAAATCTTGCCTAGGACACATAGATTATGCTGTCTTCTTAGCCTCAGGTGACTGTAATCTCCAGTACACAATGGAGCACTTCACTGCTGAATGTGAAGAATCTGATATGCAAACCATTTCCAAATCAGAGATCACAGTTCTGTTACAGAAAATAACAGTTTATTCTTTGCAGTTGGAATGGCAGCAGCTATCTTAAAAGGAGTCTAACAATCTTAGGATTTGTTCAAGACTGAGGGTAGAAGGAACCTGGGACTGATTACTGGATTGGTGTAGTAATGGCAGTACTGCAGGCATTTTATCAGACTGTGATAGAGAACTGATAACTGAATCATAGGATGAAGCTCGCAGTTTACTAGTCAATCTATATCTTCATCCTCAAACATAGCAATGAGCTTTGGTAGTAACCGAAAGTATGAGACCGGGAATACAAGCAGCAGAAATGTGGTTCCTGTGTAGAATAGCTGGGCTCCCTCTCTATGACAATGAATTTGGTAATCAGGCCTTGTGGGAGGAATGAGCTGAGTGGGTTTGGGCACCCTATGAGGATTCTTTCTGGTTGCCTCCTACATGAATTCTACAAGCACAGTCCACTGGGAAGACATCCTGGACAGATAGATGCTACATTGGAGGGTTTACATTTATCAGCTTGCCTTGAAGTGCATGGGATTCCTACAGAACAAACTGGAAGCTGTAGATTGGTATACAAGAGTACACCCTGATAAGCTTGCTACTACCATGACTCTCAACAACCTCAGTAGTTTGAAAAATGAAGATGAAGAAAAAGAATAAAGTAAATATGTGTATGAATGTATCATCTGTGCAATACTCCTGAAAGTTGTAATGACATTTTTATTCAGATACATTGAAAATCAACTTTGTAACAAAAGTAAACAGCACCAGACAAAACAGTTGCTTCACATTACAATTCAGAGTTAAATGTTTCTGAATCATTAGTTCGTAAGAGCAGAAAACTGCTTCCAATTAAACCAATCAATGTAAAACTGTGGTACTTTTCTTAAATGCAATGGAAGTCCCTGCTAAGATAATAAATCATGCTAGAGTCAGTCCCTAGTGACAAATTTAAAAACAATACCCTGGTGACTGCTTGTTTCTTTCCTTCATTAAATGAACTTTCGCAGAAGTGATATTAGATCCCTAGCAACTGCCAGATTAATGATGTTACAGGTTAATGTAGTTGAAAATATTTTATTTGCTGTCTTGCATGTGAGTTCCTGTAGGATTGTAGTTTATATGTGAGTGATTCAGTAAACATGTATAGGAAGTAATTTGTCAGAAATCACCACTGTTTCACAGTACACCTGTTACCCTCATGATTTTCTCTTGCCACTACTTCCCTATAGTGTGTTGCATGCATCAGTTATCACTGACTAAAGATAGAGCGGGAAACTAACTTTCCTGTTCATCAGTTTCCAGACAGAACTGCAGATTCCATAACCATGAGATACAGTCACTATTGAAATTACCAGGATGATGCCATTTATAATAATAATGAAATCTTTCCTGTGCTTATTTTTTAAGATCCCTGCTGAAACATTGCTACTCGGTGTTAAAAATTCTGAAAAACAAATGACAGACATAAAAACAGAAAGGGAGCTGATAATAGTAGCACAACATAATCCATAAGTATGCATTTGTGTTATTGTTTGTGTCTGCAAACTGTTTGATATAATCACATAACCATTTTTGTTAGAACTGAAATATATCAGATTCAGGGAAACTAACAGTTTTGGCCACTCTTGTAACTATAAGACAAACAATACAGAATGTTTCAGAACCAGAAAGTTTAAATCATTGAAAGCTGTGTAAATAATTTCAATGACTTATTCAACATCAGGTCAGAAGGATCCCTTCACGTTCCTTAAATGTTCCTTCGTCCCTCCCCATTCGATGAGTGGAAGGAAAAGTAGCAGACGACTACCAGTTCCAAAGAGTGCACCCCTTTGCTACAGTCATGATATGCACATGAGCAGCAGTGGTGTATACATCCTACCTTATACCCACACACTTTTAAAGTCATATGTTTTACTCATTCTATGATGTTAGGCCTGTCAATATGTACTCTTAAAATAAATGTTAAAAGTGAAAAATCAAATAACCACAAGAGCTAGGAGAAACGATGCCCTAGCAGATGTATATTCATGTTATTCCACTAAGTAGATGTGGCTGGAAGAATATGACTTTCATAATGCTGTAATAATTATTTACAGACAATGGTCAAGGTGAGAGTGTATGTGACCCACACTCAGTTTTTTTGAGATATGTATATGTTTGCCCATTTGCAGGCAAAATAATCTCAATGCTCTTTAAATGTATTAACTATCAGCTTAACACAGACAAAATCCAGTTCTCATGTGACCTAACCCAATGCCACAAAGATATTCTGCAGCTCTTGTTCTCGAAGCTTTTTTCTTATAACAGCCCAGCATGATCAGGGCCCTCAGCAAGGGAGACATTCAGGACCTACAAAAAGGGCCTACAACAGGACATTCAAGGAGCATACCCCAGGTCCACAGTAAGGACCATGCCCAAGAGCAGCAATAAAAAAATGCATTTATTTATTTGACTTTGTTGAACAGGATAATCTGACTGGGCCAAAAGTCCCCTTTCAGCAAGGTTCAGAGAAAGGTTCCTTGTAACAGAAACATCACTACTAACTGAGACTCAACTAGTAACACAGCAAGTTTTGAACAATAATGATTTTTAAAAACTAAGCTACACTTTAAACAGGAGATAAATAAAACAGCAAATAGTATTTACATGGATAAAAATACAGAAAATATTTTATATTGTTTCCCAAAAAGTGTCTGCACACAAGGTTGAGATTTTTTTGGTGGGAGGCCATAGAACAGTTTTGCATATTTCTCTTACTTATCAGGAGCATAGCCAAGACATATGACAAGGAACATGCCTAAGATATTCAAGAAGGGACATGCTCTGGTTATACAACAGGAGGCATGTCCAGGGCATACAACAGGGAACATGTCCAGGACATACAACAAGGACTTTTGCCAAGACATATAACAAACAGCATGACTAAGACATATAACAGGGATTATAACCAGGGAATACAACAGGAAGCATGCCCAGGACTAGTTGTTTTAAACATTCCTCTTACTTATCAGGCGCTAACAAATAATTAGAAGACTAATAATTAGAATACTATTAGAATATTATGCATTGATTTGATATATTCTGTAGATTTAATTTTACATCTATTTAGCACCAAATAAAACAATAATTACACTCTTGCAGCATTTTATGTTCCCTTATTATTTTGATGCCTAGAACATTGCATATATTGCATTTAAGAACAATAAAGAATACATTTTTATTTCTGAGCACAACAAAAGTGACTAAGAATCAGAATATTAACACCTGATTAAATCAAAAGCAAATATGTATAAAAGTAGGACAATAAAAATGCTAAAGGGGAAACAACTGCTATATGATAATAATAAAAATAATAATTATAAAAAATAAAGGCATTTTATGCAAAATACTTATGTTACCTAATTTTGATGCAATGTTATTCTAGATATTCCGGAAATTAACAACAGATAATGCATACAAACAAATGGATATGGTATTGATCTAATGCACAGACCCATAAGCAGAATATCATATTGGACAACTTACCATAGGTTCATAGGTTCATACTAGGCTATCTGCCCGAGGGCATTTATAAGCCTAGCCCACAGTTTTGTGGCTTACGCCACCCATTTAGTTTGGAGAAACTATGCCCATTATTTTGCTGTGCCTCTGTCGAGCAGTGACACTGAGGTAACCCCTGGGGTGTATCTGCGATCTCCCATCCATTGGTCAAGATTCCTCTTGAACAAGGCCAGCGAGGTGCTCTGCCTCACATAAACCGGGATTTTGTTCCACAGCATAGGGAGTCTTTGGGTGATGAATCTATCCCTCCAGCACGTCCTATTAATAACCGTGTTGAGGTTTAAGTCTCCCGCCCTTGTGGCTCTGAGGGATCTAGATTTTTTGAGATGAGGCATGTTCATCAAATCTGGGTTTGACATGGCCTTGTATGTCAGGCACAGGTCACCTCTGAGCAAGCGGTAAGCAACTGAATATAACTGGAGTTCTTTCAGTCGGGCAGCATAAGACAGATTTTTGAGACCCTTTATCCTTTTGGTGAGGAACTTTTGTGGCCTCTCCAGCTGCTGCATGGTATAATGATATAGCAGATTCAGCAATACCAGAAATCTGTGTACAGAAACATATGGTGAGAGCTAAAGCAGGTATAAGTTCAGTTATAACAAAGCTGATATAAGCTGTTCCTGGGGATTAAAAAAACTCTCTGTAGGCTTTGCACTAAGCCTACACAAAATTTTATGTGTTTGCACAGTCAGAATCAACGCTAATTGCATATGCATGCCATGTGCCACGTTTAAACATAAACAAGCATGGTTTCATGGCCAGCAACAGTGTTGCTGGCCAGGAAACCATGTAAAGCAACATGAACACCCACAGACATGTATACCTGCTTAACCTATGGACAAATTAGGTCTGCAGGATTGTATGGAATGCCCCAAGGACTACCAGGGTTATTAATACAGCAATATATATATATATATATATATATATATATATATATATATATATTTCCAACATATTACCTGAAAGTGTATATAGTGTAAAGTATTGTGGAAACCTGTGTCAAGCATAGTGAATAAAAGTTTTGCGTAAATGATCAGCAAGGGTACATAGACTGCATCATAAATAAATAGTCAGAAGAAGTGTGTGTATTGAAAATGGACACACAGATGAATTGTAGGAATGAACACAGGGGAAGAGGACAGGTGAAACATGGTAACATACAGCAGATGAGGGCATGTCCGTGAAGACAGTTGTAGCATAAACACTAATCACATATTGACATGATACATTATGGACTGCACAGGGTGACATATCAGTGGAGAAGATTCTTCATGATAAAAGCATCCTGACATGAACAATGGACAGGACATATATCAGGGATAGTATATACTATAGAAGTTAGGTGCATATTGTGAAGCTGTGCAAAATGAGTTGCCTGAATATGAATGTAGTGAAAGCACAGGTCTCACCCTAGCGGGACACATAGTAACAGGCACATGGATAACAGTAGACAGAAGCACGCACAATCATGGACAATATCAGAATAATACCACCAATGATCCCATGTCTTTGATATAACATATGTGAATGTGAGTGATCATAGATGGTTCTGCAAGAACACATTTATACAACTATTATAATTTGTCAGCAATCTCTAAGGGGAATCAAGCACACCTCCCTTAAAATCTGGTGTTTGTAGTGACACTGTTACACCTGTATTAGGAATAACGAGCAGTTCTGGATAGCTGACAGGTGTGCATGGCACTTATATAGCACAATCCATACTTTCACATGTAACCCATGGATCAATGTTCTCTAACAGCTATGTATTTTCTGTGTGCATCACAGAAACACGTATCACATATGCATCTTGTATAACACATTGAAGGGGATTTTGCACCATAATACCCTAATGTTTATGCATTGAATAGAATACTTAGGTATGGCCAATATGATGTGTGGGAGATCACTATGGCAAAAGTGGTACACTTGAGTCACTCATCCCTGGAAGATGTGTTGGGAGGTACATGCAAAAAGATGCATTGTACTTAATTATTAGTGTGATGAGGGCTCAGAACAATGTAACTATAAGGCCCTTTGATGTGGATGTCCCGCATATTCTCAGAAGTTGTGCTACATACAAGGAATGGTCATCACTGTGGGCACATGCTGGTGGATGGTCTATATGCTATTTACCTGAGTATACAGGTCACATCCCACTTGGTGTGCTTATAGGGGTGTACTGTCTATATTACAATTATGTGGTGTATTTGTTTTCATAATGGAACTAATCCCCCCATGATGTTTCTTCATCTACCGTGTCCCCATGGCTGTTGCAGCAATTATTTGTATGTGCTTATAATGTATGCATTCTACTAATACAACACTTGGATTCAATGACTGTCCAAAATTTGCAGTGTTCCACAACGTTGATTGGAGAAAGGATGTGTAAGTTAGTTTTGATGTCTGAGACTTAAATAATGGACAGGAAAGGACCTATCACAGAGCCCTGAGGTATGGACCTGGTCACTGGACTCCAGATAGAGAAGACTTCATATACTGCAGCATATTTGTCTGTCATGCATGTAATTCTGTTGTCTATCCACATGGTGAAATAGGTGTTTATGACCACTTGAGACAGTTTATCTGTAATACCTGTTTGTGGATTTGTGTAAAATCCCTTGGCCAGGATAAGTTACACAGGATGATAGTGTTGTCATCATGCATGCCATTGGTAACCTTCTTAAAGACAGTGAACAGATGTAACCAACATGATGTAGCCTTAAAAACTCAAACACGGGTTTGGTACACAGTTGGGATATTACCTGTGTCCTTTTAGAGAAGGTTCGTGATGACTTCTCAACCTTCCTCACAGATGAGAAGAGTCAGGATGGGTCTATAACTCCATGCATCAGGTGATGGTCCTTGCTGAGTCAGAAGGATGCACGTTGCTGTACACCCTTCTGTGGGAACATAGACTGTATGGAGGCCATGTTGAAGCACAAATCAAGCTGTGTCCGGTAAGTCAGGCTTTAAATCATGCTATAGGTAACCTGTCATGTTGTCAGGGCCCATTAATCCTGTGTTACTAGCCATTTTGTGCACAGATGAGCTGCCGTACTGAGAATAAAAACTGAGTAATCTTTGCATGTACACTTTGGATGATGGCCAGTGGCAACAGCGGGAGATATGTGAGACAAACTGTCAGTTAGCGGATTGTCTATTATGTCGGGTTGAGTATGTCTGGAGGCATCCACACACAGGTTTGTGCATAGTTGTGTATTCCACTTAACATTTCATATGTATTGGAATAAATGCTTTGTGAAAAGACCTCCAAATACAACCTTGGTCATTCATCACATTCCATACACTGTTGTTATAAACACAGTTGTACAGCTGCACCAATGTCACAGATGAGAAGAGTCAGGATGGGTCTATAACTCCATGCATCAGGTGATGGTCCCTGCTGAGTCAGAAGGATGCATGTTGCTGTACACCCTTCTGTGGGAACATAGACTGTATGGAGGCACATCATATGCCTATATGTGTTTAATGTTTGCATTATCAAAGAAAATGTTACTCATTTGTAGTTCTACTTTCAGGTGTTTGTCTGATGACCTTTTCAGTTTTAAATCATCCACAAAAAGTAGATGATATGTCATTTGGCAAGACTGACTTTTGGAAGTTAATCTTTAAACATAGTTTGGTCTATTAAGTAAATAATTTAATGGGTTACGGGCAAAGGAACATAGCAGTGATGGCAAACAACCACCATGGAATATCTCTGTTTTGATTTTTATTCTTGGTATAATAATTTGGCCTTTATTGTGACTCAGTTGAAAAGTAGTTTGCTTCTGTTTCATATTGACTGCTATGTAATTTATCAGTGTAGGATGTATTTTATTCATTTATTTTTTATTTTATTTTATTTTTACATTTGTTAACTGGGAAATTCCAACTGGACCAGGTCCATTTACAGTGCAGGCCCAGGGAGAAAAGCTCTGAAACATTGTTACAAAAAACAAAACAAGAGAAGCAAATTTTTACAGTGTTATACAAGGGTCATTTAAATAATACAACATGGAGTTAGACATTTTGCCAGACAAGCACTGAAAATAAAATAAATTGGAAAAATACATTTTCCAGGAGAAACAGTCAGGATGTCAGGATGCCACACTTCATCTGTAAGCATTCCATAGTCCAGGAATGTGGGACACTCAATTTTTTTGCAATGTATCCTTGCCACACTTAGCTTTTATTCCTTGTTACAGCTCTCCATCATGGCTTTTTTGGATAATAGATGATCCTTTTTTCCATCTGTCTGCATCAGTTACAATATATAATGTATATATTGTCATAAGGCAGGTTATAGATTTGTTCTTAAGGAAGAGTGCCCCAGATTCATGAAGCTTGGCGCAAGTCCGGCGTAAGGCTTGCGCTGGCCATGCGGCATAGATGTGGAGTAGTCGCACCATATGCATATTAATGAAGGCGCGCAGCCTCCATGGCCACATGCATAGGAAACGTGTGCGAGGCAAGGGGCGTATCGAAGTTGCGCAGGGAGGCGTGTCAATGTCGGCTTTCGAGGAGCAACCTAAACTGCTGAATATTATATTCCACCAGCAATAGTAATCGTACCTATCAGTGTCCGTGGAGACTGAAACATATGCAAAGCAGAGTCCCTGTGAACAGAAAATGAAGACTCAAACACAAATGCACAGTAGGGAATAACGGGTCCCTACCCATGAACAAATGACAGGAAAACCGTGTGCCTGTAGTCCAACGTAGTCCAACGTAGTGTTGATAGCTATACCATGTGGAAGTGAAACGTATCAGATGTTAGCGCACCGCCAGTAGGTACGTCCAGTCCAACGGAGAGGGTCACCAGCCGACCCATAATTTAAGGGAGGGAACATAGCTGTGCAGATGTGCCCATAACAAAATACATAAGGAGAAATTTAGATATAGGTAGTGACCGTATGTCTGAATCATATCCCACAAGCCATGTAATAGTCACATACAAAAGGTATGTCCGTATTTCACATACCAACTGTGATAGGAAATAGCATACGCATGTAAACAAAACAGAAGGAGCATATAAACGAGCCATAACAACACGGACACATGTAGGCCGAAAGGAACAGTATGATCCGTACCGTCGACCAAGATTACCACCTGTCTCACTTTGCGAGCGACAATCCCTCTGTGGGCAGATGTGTCCTGACACAAACATGTAAAACTGGCAAATGTCCAGAGAATATAGGACATAATTCCTCCATAGACATCATGCAATAGTTGCATTAAACATATTTCACTGGACATATAATACATAAATGTCATAACAAACAGAATAAGATACCAAAATGCTACAAGAATAAGCTTAGATATAGGCAAGAATTGTAAGTTCTATCTGCCGAACTGATCGTGGGTATGTGTCGGCCTGTAAAATATGCTGTGTTCACCGCAACTGTTACAGTAGGGTTGCCACCCTTACAAATGGCCAAAGTGGGACATGTTTGGTACAGACATCAGACTGTACAGGCCGACACATACCCACGGCCAGTACAAAGGACAGAACATAACTTTTTTGCCTATAGAAAAGTGTATTCCTGTGGCATTTTAGTTGCTTATTCTGTTTCTCATAACAGCCAGGTATTTTAGATACAGAATGAAATGTTTAATGCAACTATCACATAAAATATAAGAAATATGTTTGTCCTAAAATCTCAGGACATTTGCCATGTTGACAATTACATGTCAGGACACAACTGCCCAAAGAGGGACTGTCCCTCGCAAAGTGGGGCAGGTGGTAACCTTATGTCACACTGTGGCCAATTGAAAAGGTGGAAACACAACCGTTGACTGTGGGGAGGCAATGTCCACAACAGTCGGACATGTGTAAGGAATAGCTTGGACATAGGAAAAGGTGCCATCCTACCAATGAGTAGAACAGGCTGGCAAAATTCGGAAGGCAGCTGTATAATCCGAACGTGTATGTGACACAGTCGAACAGGTAGTACCCGGATACACCAACCAAGTAATGAAAGTGAAGTAAGGGCATGCACCTATGTGCATGAGGTATAGCATGTGGAAAACAAACATGGCAGGGTAGTCCACACAACCATAAAGGTACCCGACACATGTAGGGTAGTCAATGTGTAACTCTGGCCATGTCATGGGCCAACAACCAAAGTAGTGCTCTATGGGGTCTGAGTAATTCACGTGTGAGGGGTGTGTGTTTAATGGTAAATTCCTCAAAGGCGATACTTGTGTCATATGCAGAAAAGGTGAACCGGAGGTTTATGAGGGGGCAGCGGGTGAAGTGGAAAGAAACCCAACCTCATGTAGAAACAGCTGCAAGACAAGCAGACAGGTCATAGTGTAGAACACAATCCCACAAACATATGAATATGGAAATATGCAAGACAAATGTATAGATACGGCACCATCACATACCCACAGATGGGTCCTGATGGAACTGGCCATATCAAACGCAACACACCTGAATGCATAATAGCCTACCCAGCATACCCTCCACAACACACAACCTGCCACCATACCAGAACGTCCACCAAATCCAGCCATACTTGGTCCACTGGTTTGTTGCAGAAACAGCTACACACAGTGACCCCTACGTATATGTAGTAGGTATTGCCACCCTAGGCAGTGTCAGGATTGCAAACCATGTATCCCCTGCAGGTAAAACCCCCTGCACATTTTCATGAAGCCACAAAAATCTTCGTTATCTAACTTGTTTTGGTCTTGATCAATTTTTGGGATATCCCTCACGAGATGACCAACTTGTGTAAATAGTAGAATGGGTATGACGACATGATGTCCAATCCAGTAGATATCGGGACACAAGTCAGAACGTGCAGTGGAGGCCCATGACACTGTCCAGCCCTAAGTGGGCATGCATAACCTACCACCCAGGATAAAATACCTTCCCGTGACGCACATGTCCAGACACGAATAGGAGGGAGAATATAATGCACACATTTGCAGAGTGGAAAACGGCATGAGAGCGAGGAAGACACTACGTAAACAGGTCAACCCTGATCAAGTGTGAGGGACACTGACTGTGTGCAGTCGTGACTGACCATTCCTGTCAACCTGTTTGAGCAAGATATCTGGACAGAGCCATGAATATAAGTGAGACAAAGGTCCAAAATTAGGGACAATCTGTAAACATATCTCTTAGAAACATAGAATTTGATAGAATAACAGTTTGCACATTGGCATTAATGTCTGGAGTATGAAGTCTGAAACCCAACTGTCTGTCAGCACGTTCCGACTGCAGTCTTTAATGCTGAGCTAATGCTGTGCCAGAACACAACAGCGTATTACAGAGGTCTGTGCCATACCACTCAACTGTCCGGATATTCGCAGAATGACTAGGGTCACCACCTGTCCTACTTTGCGAGTAATAATCCCTCTGTAGGCAGTTGTGTCCTGTGAAAAAAATCAAGACATAGCAAATGTCCTGAGAGTTTATTTCCTAATTTACTTTAATAGTCGCATAAAACAGTTATTTTATATATGAATCCTCAATATGTTATGTGAAGTAGCATAAGCAATTCGAATGTTACTAGAATAAGCTATTATATGTACAAAAAAGGTTAAAGTTCAGTACTATGCATGGCTGTAGGTATGTTTTGTCCTGGAAAATCTGACATCTCTACAGAACATGTCCCACTTTGGGCAGTCGAAAAGGTGGCAACCCTAAGAATGACCACAGGTTTGCACCACAGTGTTGGTGTGTGCCTCTGACAATCTGCACCAGTATGATAAATAGCTGAGGATTGATGTCACTAAATAATGAGAAATATCCTGAGTATAAGACTCCACAACCTGCAGGAAAGTCATGCTAATGCAAAACCTAGCATTCTATCAACATTGTAAGCTTGTAAGAGCAATCGTTAAAATGTGTCCCTAATTGTCCCCCCATCATGTAGGTTTTGCACAGGTTCGGTGCTCTAAGAGGTTGAGAGGTATGGTCCGTACATATTTACAGGAACAGCCCTTCACACTTGTGTAACGTACAACCGCATACTTGTAGTCACTTCATGTCCAAAAATAATAATCCCCGTATGACTGTATGCAGGTAATAGTCAAATGTGAACACCGCTCACCATGGAGTATGGACTGTAACAACCCCACCCATAATATGTAATGCCAACAGAATAAGCTGCTGACAGGTGCCCAAACACCTGTGTCTATAAACACAGGTAAAACTTCAAAATAGGGAGATAATCCCTGTCCAAATGCTTCGTCTGACATTTGACCTCGGCCAGGGAAGTTCCGTTCACCAGGTGGACAAGCCTAAACCCAGATCACTACATGAACACCCTGACAATCAAAGACCTGTATGTGTGGACTATATGCCTTGGTGTTCTGCATATCCTCAGAGTGATTAACAATGCAGCCGGAGTCCGCAGCAGTAGGCAATAGGGAATGTGTAATATGTAGTACCGCCTTTTTCCCAGCAGGAGAATGGATGCCTGTGTCGTAGGTGAAGCGGTGAGGCGTATGCTGATGTAGCTAAGTACTATGGGTATGCATATCAATGAGGGAGAACACCAATAGAATAGTGGTTCCGGTATCCGGCCAACGTGAATGCAGTCCCGGTTGACCTACGACCACTGCACATATAACTTGAAAGTGTAATGAAAGCGTTTGTGCAGTACACACATTTAAATATGTAAAGGTGAACGTGTGTTTTGCAGTAGTCTGTAAACTGGAATACAGATATGTAACTGTTACGGTCAGAATTATGAAAGTTCACGGAAGCACAATTATCTATGAAACATATGTAACCCACAATAAGGATATGCAAGTGCGCCTGCGCGTGTGTAATCTGCTCACAGAATAGAAAATGAATGGTGTTTTCCCCACGTTCTATGTACATGGCTCATACCTGTTAAACCCGTAAAGTATGAAACCAGACAAAGCCATAACAACAACTGGTACAAATAGGGACAATTCCCAGATATTGCCCTAACAAACATAGAAAGTGGATAGAATAACAGGTGTGTCACTAGCATGGATTCTCTGAAGGGTATGAAGTCGTAACCTGAAATGTTTGTCATTATTTACCAACGTCAGTCTTTAATGATATGCCACTAACTTGCCAGATAGACACAAGGTTATGAAAAATGGACCATTAATAGGGACAATCCCCAGATATTGCCTAACAAACATAGAAAGAGGATAGAATAACAGGTGTGTCACTAGCATGGATTCTCTGAAGGGTATGAAGTCATAACCTGAAATGTTTGTCATTATTTACCAACGTCAGTCTTTAATGATATGCCACTAACTTGCCAGATAGACACAAGGTTATGAAAAACGGAGCAAAGATAAGAGGCAAACAGCTGTACATGTAGCGGAAATCTGTACAGTTGAAAGGTATGATATGGAGATATATATACACATATATCCACAGACATAATCCAAAGCAAATTACGAGATGAGGAATGTACAGACATATGTATATATGTACAGATATATATATCTATACACACACGATACATGAATAGATATATACACAACAAACATATGTCCCTGTACATATAACACATGTACATAAATAGGTCATGGTATAGCTAATATGGATAGGCAGACAGACATGCATGAAAGGAGAATACACCGATGGTTTCCAAACCATTTCCCCGGAAAGTACCAGTGTGACAGAGCCTGCAAGTTCTACACGTTAAACATGAATATAGGTGTCCTTTGCAGGACCCCAAAAGTTGATCCGTATGAAGTGCAAACCGTCACTGATGCGAAAGACATCACAGCTGCAACTACGATACAGATGTACATGCAACAGTAGCAGATGCAAGGGTAATAACACATGGATCGATTGAATGTATGACGTACTAACTGATATCCACAGAGTGGGGAGAGCTCGGAAGTGTCCTCACACTTTATTATCGCTCACATTAAACATGTCTAATGGGTACTGTGGAGGTGTGTCAGGTATGGGAATCATGGGTATGCAGAATTGGGCCAAGGTGTTGGTTGGCACAGATCTATTAGGTATGCCCCATGGGAGTGATCAATATACCTATGTGGGTATAGCACACGTCTATATTCACCAAAAAGGTGCAACCCATCCACTGGATATTGTGGAAACCATTGGGGGAAGATGTAGGAACCTATATCAGTGTCATGTAGGTGATTATCATGGATGGACACGCATATGACCAAGATGGTAACCATACCTGCCAGAATGTCAGAATAAGACAGCTGGACTAAGGCAGAGTACATGACAGACAAATAGGGACTATATTAAATATACCTCAGACAAAGTCAGACCATTGATAGAATAATTGCATAGTCGGGAATACGAATGTTACGAGAGTTAGTAATCATGAAATAGAAATGTCAGTCATGATTACCTAACCGCACAGTCCATCATGGCTTGCCAGCAATCTATCAGAAAGGCACATTATCATGACAAATGTAACAGAATCATAGGTCAAACCCCAGGGCGTATACCCATAATGTACAGAGAAGAGTCAGGATGGGTCTATAACTCCATGCATCAGGTGATGGTCCCTGCTGAGTCAGAAGGATGCATGTTGCTGTACACCCTTCTGTGGGAACATAGACTGTATGGAGGCACATCATATGCCTATATGTGTTTAATGTTTGCATTATCAAAGAAAATGTTACTCACCTTTTGTAGTTCTACTTTCAGGTGTTTGTCTGATGACCTTTTCAGTTTTAAATCATCCACAAAAAGTAGATGATATGTCATTTTAGCAAGACTGACTTTTGGAAGTTAATCTTTAAACATAGTTTGGTCTATTAAGTAAATAATTTAATGGGTTGCGGGCGAAGGAACATAGCAGTGATGGCAAACAACCACCATGGAATATCTCTGTTTTGATTTTTATTCTTGGTATAATAATTTGGCCTTTATTGTGACTCAGTTGAAAAGTAGTTTGCTTCTGTTTCATATTGACTGCTATGTAATTTATCAGTGTAGGATGTATTTTATTCATTTATTTTTTATTTTATTTTATTTTACATTTGTTAACTGGGAAATTCCAACTGGACCAGGTCCATTTACAGTGCAGGCCCAGGGAGAAAGCTCTGAAACATTGTTACAAAAACAAAACAAGAGAAGCAAATTTTTACAGTGTTATACAAGGGTCATTTAAATAATACAACATGGAGTTAGACATTTTGCCAGACAAGCACTGAAAATAAAATAAATTGGAAAAATACATTTTCCAGGAGAAACAGTCAGGATGTCAGGATGCCACACTTCATCTGTAAGCATTCCATAGTCCAGGAATGTGGGACACTCAATTTTTTTGCAATGTATCCTTGCCACACTTAGCTTTTATTCCTTGTTACAGCTCTCCATCATGGCTTTTTTGGATAATAGATGATCCTTTTTTCCATCTGTCTGCATCAGTTACAATATATAATGTATATATTGTCATAAGGCAGGTTATAGATTTGTTCTTAAGGAAGAGTGCCCCAGATTCATGAAGCTTAGGCGCAAGTCGGTAAGGCTTTGGCGCTTGGCCATGCACATAGATGTGGAGTATTGCACCATATGCATATATTAATGAGTGCACAGCCTCCATGGCCACATGCATAGGGAAGCGTGTGCGAGGCAAGGCGTATCGAAGTTCGCGCAGGGAGGCGTGTCAATGTCGGCTGAGGAGCAACCTAAACTGCTGAATATTATATTCCACCAGCAATAGTAATCGTACCTATCAGTGTCCGTGGAGACTGAAACATATGCAAAGCAGAGTCCTGTGAACAGAAAATGAAGACTCAAACACAAATGCACAGTAGGGAATAGCGGGTCCCTACCCATGAACAAATGACAGGAAAACCGTGTGCCTGTAGTCCAACGTAGTCCAAGCGTGAGTGTTGATAGCTATACCATGTGGAAGTGAAACGTATCAGATGTTAGCGCACGCCAGTAGATACGTCCAGTCCAGCGGAGAGGGTCACCAACCGACCCATAATTTAAGGGAGGGAACATAGCTGTGCAGATGTGCCCATAACAAAATACATAAGGAGAAATTTAGATATAGGTAGTGACCGTATGTCTGAATCATATCCCACAAGCCATGTAATAGTCACATACAAAAGGTATGTCCGTATTTCACATACCAACTGTGATAGGAAATAGCATCGCTATGTAAACAAAACAGAAGGAGCATATAAGCGAGCCATAACAACACGGACACATGTAGGCGAAAGGAACAGTATGATCCGTGACCGTGGATTAAGATTACCACCTGTCTCACTTTGCGGCGACAATCCCTCTGTGGGCAGATGTGTCCTGACACAAACATGTAAACTGGCAAATGTCCAGAATATAGGACATAATTCCTCCATAGACATCATGCAATAGTTGCATTAAACATATTTCACTGGACATATAATACATAAATGTCATAACAAACAGAATAAGATACCAAAATGCTACAAGAATAAGCTTAGATATAGGCAAGAATTGTAAGTTCTATCTGCCGAACTGTTCGTGGGTATGTGTCGGCCTGTAAAATATGCTGTGTTCACCGCTACTGTTACAGTAGGTTGCCACCCTTACAAATGGCCAAAGTGGGACATGTTTGGTACAGACATCAGACTGTACAGGACACATACCCATCGCCAGTACAAAGGACAGAACATAACTTTTTTACCTATAGAAAAGTGTATTCCTGTAGCATTTTAGTTGAATATTCTGTTTCTCATAACAGCCAGGTATTTTAGATACAGAATGAAATGTTTAATGCAACTATCACATAAAATATAAGAAATATGTTTGTCCTAAAATCTCAGGACATTTGCCATGTTGACAATTACATGTGAGGAAACAACTGCCCAAAGAGGGACTGTCCCTAAAGTGGGGCAGGTGGTAACCTTATGTCACACTGTGGCCAATTGAAAAGGTGGAAACACAACCGTTGACTGTGGGGAGGCAATGTCCACAACAGTCGGACATGTGAGGAATAGCTTGGACATAGGAAAAGGTGCCATCCTACCAATGAGTAGAACAGGCTGGCAAAATTGGGAGGCAGCTGTATAATCCGAACGTGTATGTGACACAGTCGAACAGGTAGTACCCGGATACACCAACCAAGTAATGAAAGTGAAGTAAGGGCATGCACCTATGTGCATGAGGTATAGCATGTGGAAAACAAACATGGCAGGGTAGTCCACACAACCATAAAGGTACCCGACACATGTAGGGTAGTCAATGTGCAACTCTGGCCATGTCATGGGCCAACAACCAAAGTAGTGCTCTATGGGGTCTGAGTAATTCACGTGTGAGGGGTGTGTGTTTAATGGTAAATTCCTCAAAGGCGATACTTGTGTCATATGCAGAAAAGGTGAACCGGAGGTTTATGAGGGGGCAGCGGGTGAAGTGGAAAGAAACCCAACCTCATGTAGAAACAGCTGCAAGACAAGCAGACAGGCCATAGTGTAGAACACAATCCCACAAACATATGAATATGGAAATATGCAAGACAAATGTATAGATACGGCACCATCACATACCCACAGATGGGTCCTGATGGAACTGGCCATAACAAACGCAACACACCTGAATGCATAATAGCCTACCCAGCATACCCTCCACAACACACAACCTGCCACCATACCAGAACGTCCACCAAATCCAGCCGTACTTGGTCCACTGGTTTGTTGCAGAAACGGCTACACACAGTGACCCCTACGTATATGTAGTAGGTATTGCCACCCTAGGCAGTGTCAGGATTGCAAACCATGTATCCCCTGCAGGTAAAACCCCCTGCACATTTTCATGAAGCCACAAAAATCTTCGTTATCTAACTTGTTTTGGTCTTGACCAATTTTTGGGATATCCCTCACGGGATGACCAACTTGTGTAAATAGTAGAATGGGTATGATGACATGATGTCCAATCCAGTAGATATCGGGACACAAGTCAGAACGTGCAGTGGAGGCCCATGACACTGTCCAGCCCTAAGTGGGCATGCATAACCTACCACCCAGGATAAAATACCTTCCCGTGACGCACATGTCCAGACACGAATAGGAGGGAGAATATAATGCACACATTTGCAGAGTGGAAAGCGGCATGAGGCGAGGAAGACACTCGTAAACAGGTCAACCCTGATCAAGTGTGAGGGACACTGACTGTGTGCAGTCGTGACTGACCATTCCTGTCAACCTGTTTGAGCAAGATATCTGGACAGAGCCATGAATATAAGTGAGACAAAGGTCCAAAATTAGGGACAATCTGTAAACATATCTCTTAGAAACATAGAATTTGATAGAATAACAGTTTGCACATTGGCATTAATGTCTGGAGTATGAAGTCTGAAACCCAACTGTCTGTCAGCACGTTCCGACTGCAGTCTTTAATGCTGAGCTAATGCTGTGCCAGAACACAACAGCGTATTACAGAGGTCTGTGCCATACCACTCAACTGTCCGGATATTCGCAGAATGACTAGGGTCACCACCTGTCCTACTGCAGTAATAATCCCTCTGTAGGCAGTTGTGTCCTGTGAAAAATCAAGACATAGCAAATGTCCTGAGAGTTTATTTCCTAATTTACTTTAATAGTCGATAAAACAGTTATTTTATATATGAATCCTCAATATGTTATGTGAAGTAGCATAAGCAATTCAGATGTTACTAGAATAAGCTATTATATGTACAAAAAGGTTAAAGTTCAGTACTATGCATGGCTGTAGGTATGTTTTGTCCTGGAAAATCTGACATCTCTACAGAACATGTCCCACTTTGGGCAGTCGAAAAGGTGGCAACCCTAAGAATGACCACAGGTTTGCACCACAGTGTTGGTGTGTGCCTCTGACAATCTGCACCAGTATGATAAATAGCTGAGGATTGATGTCACTAAATAATGAGAAATATCCTGAGTATAAGACTCACAACCTGCAGGAAAGTCATGCTAATGCAAAACCTAGCATTCTATCAACATTGTAAGCTTGTAAGAGCAATCGTTAAAATGTGTCCCTAATTGTCCCCCCATCATGTAGGTTTTGCACAGGTTCGGTGCTCTAAGAGGTTGAGAGGTATGGTCCGCATATTTACAGGAACAGCCCTTCACACTTGTGTAACGATACAACCGCATACTTGTAGTCACTTCATGTCCAAAATAATAATCCCCGTATGACTGTATGCAGGTAATAGTCAAATGTGAACACCGCTCACCATGGAGTATGGACTGTAACAACCCCACCCATAATATGTAATGCCAACAGAATAAGCTGCTGACAGGTGCCCAAACACCTGTGTCTATAAACACAGGTAAAACTTCAAAATAGGGAGATAATCCCTGTCCAAATGCTTCGTCTGACATTTGACCTCGGCCAGGGAAGTTCCGTTCACCAGGTGGACAAGCCTAAACCCAGATCACTACATGAACACCCTGACAATCAAAGACCTGTATGTGTGGACTATATGCCTTGGTGTTCTGCATATCCTCAGAGTGATTAACAATGCAGCCGGAGTCCGCAGCAGTAGGCAATAGGGAATGTGTAATATGTAGTACCGCTTTTCCCAGCAGGAGAATGGATGCCTGTGTCGTAGGTGAAGCGGTGAGGCGTATGCTGATGTAGCTAAGTACTATGGGTATGCATATCAATGAGGGAGAACACCAATAGAATAGTGGTTCCGGTATCCGCCAACGTGAATGCAGTCCCGTTGACCTACGACCACTGCACATATAACTTGAAAGTGTAATGGCGTTTGTGCAGTACACACATTTAAATATGTAAAGGTGAACGTGTGTTTTGCAGTAGTCCGTAAACTGGAATACAGATATGTAACTGTTACGGTCAGAATTATGAAAGTTCACGGAAGCACAATTATCTATGAAACATATGTAACCCACAATAAGGATATGCAAGTGCGCCTGGCGGTGTAATCTGCTCACAGAATAGAAAATGAATGGTGTTTTCCCCACGTTCTATGTACATGGCTCATACCTGTTAAACCCGTAAAGTATGAAACCAGACAAAGCCATAACAACAACTGGTACAAATAGGGAAAATCCCCAGATATTGCCCTAACAAACATAGAAAGTGGATAGAATAACAGGTGTGTCACTAGCATGGATTCTCTGAAGGGTATGAAGTCGTAACCTGAAATGTTTGTCATTATTTACCAACGTCAGTCTTTAATGATATGCCACTAACTTGCCAGATAGACACAAGGTTATGAAAAATGGACCATTAATAGGGACAATCCCCAGATATTGCCTAACAAACATAGAAAGAGGATAGAGTAACAGGTGTGTCACTAGCATGGATTCTCTGAAGGGTATGAAGTCATAACCTGAAATGTTTGTCATTATTTACCAACGTCAGTCTTTAATGATATGCCACTAACTTGCCAGATAGACACAAGGTTATGAAAAACGGAGCAAAGATAAGAGGCAAACAGCTGTACATGTAGCGGAAATCTGTACAGTTGAAAGGTATGATATGGAGATATATATACACATATATCCACAGACATAATCCAAAGCAAATTACGAGATGAGGAATGTACAGACATATGTATATATGTACAGATATATATATCTATACACACACGATACATGAATAGATATATACACAACAAACATATGTCCCTGTACATATAACACATGTACATAAATAGGTCATGGTATAGCTAATATGGATAGGCAGACAGACATGCATGAAAGGAGAATACACCGATGGTTTCCAAACCATTTCCCGGAAAGTACCAGTGTGACAGGGCCTGCAAGTTCTACACGTTAAACATGAATATAGGTGTCCTTTGCAGGACCCCAAAAGTTGATCCGTATGAAGTGCAAACCGTCACTGATGCGAAAGACATCACAGCTGCAACTACGATATAGATGTACATGCAACAGTAGCAGATGCAAGGGTAATAACACATGGATCGATTGAATGTATGACGTACTAACTGATATCCACAGAGTGGGGAGAGCTCGGAAGTGTCCTCACACTTTATTATCGCTCACATTAAACATGTCTAATGGGTACTGTGGAGGTGTGTCAGGTATGGGAATCATGGGTATGCAGAATTGGGCCAAGGTGTTGGTTGGCACAGATCTATTAGGTATGCCCCATGGGAGTGATCAATATACCTATGTGGGTATAGCACACGTCTATATTCACCAAAAAGGTGCAACCCATCCACTGGATATTGTGGAAACCATTGGGGGAAGATGTAGGAACCTATATCAGTGTCATGTAGGTGATTATCATGGATGGACACGCATATGACCAAGATGGTAACCATACCTGCCAGAATGTCAGAATAAGACAGCTGGACTAAGGCAGAGTACATGACAGACAAATAGGGACTATATTAAATATACCTCAGACAAAGTCAGACCATTGATAGAATAATTGCATAGTCGGGAATACGAATGTTACGAGTTAGTAATCATGAAATAGAAATGTCAGTCATGATTACCTAACCGCACAGTCCATCATGGCTTGCCAGCAATCTATCAGAAAGGCACATTATCATGACAAATGTAACAGAATCATAGGTCAAACCCCAGGTATACCCATAATGTGTACAGGTGAGAGGTATGAAGGTAACCTGTCCTAATGAAATGTACAGAACTAGTGATACTAGGTGGACAGGTGAGAAGAAAGACGTCAGGACAAATGACAAAACATGTACAAGTCATAAGCATGTTTGTCCACAAATGTGAATTACAATGTATGGCCTGTGAAAGTCAATGTGGAAGGTTAATAGACTCAAACAACATGTGTCCCTCAGGGTGTCATGCAGTGTCACCGATACAGTGTCCAGTCCACCATACTCGTACGTGAGCTCTGCCACTGACGGAAAGCGCAAATACCGCGCATACATAAGGTACATGATGGAATAAGTAGTGTGGATAAGCACCTGTTGGCCTGTGTGAGGAATATAACCCAGTGGGTGGGTGTGTCCTGCAATAGGAATGTAATGGTAACTGGCCTGTGATGGCGCCATGTATTGTGTGTATTGGCATAACTGTACGAATGTGCAGATGTATGCCTCATATGTGTGGTGTGTTCCTCTCACAATCTGTACCTGTCTGCCAAATACCTGAGAACTGACGTCATTAAATAATGATAAACATATGTGTTTAAGACCCCAAATCCCTAAGAAAGGTCATACTAATGCAAAACCTATAATACTGCCAACTATCTACATTTGTAAGAGCAATATGTAGAATCTGCCCCTATCTGTCCCCCCATCATGTTAGACTTTGTACAGATGTTTTGCACTAGGAGGTTGATAGGTATGATCAGAAACAGATACATGTCTGAGGAAACAGCATTATCGACCGCAAGATAATGCAGAATGTATGAAAAGTGCTACAGTAGGAAGTTCATCCGCAGGTATGTGCTGACATGTCAAATGACACAGCAGTCTACAGGAAGTACCTATAGGGTGTCACCTTTACCAATGATGACAGTGAGACATACCCATAGCCATGCATACACCACAAATAGACATAGCACACAGCAAAGCCTAGGCCATGATACACGACGCCTTCAGCGTTTATGGATTGAGTGAGAGTACAACAAGGAAAGATGACTGCCAGGCTGTTCGGCAAACACCCGCAGGGGCGTGCAAGACCGCCCGTAACACGAACATTGCACGGACAATGTTGGGATTTGCAACATACCCCATTTGTATGTGTAAGCTATGCAAATGATGTAATTTAACTACACGATACATGAAACAGTAAGCTGTCCGTGCAAGAGCAGAGTTATGTGCAGAAATGTACCCGGATGTTATGCGACTAACATTTTGCATGTTGCTAAACGGAGCAATGACAGCTGCAAATACAGTATGAATACAGTCGAAGAAGCATGCCAATGTCCAAGTCCAAGGCCAGTGGCGGCTTTGTCCATTGGATATCAATGAACCAGTAGTTGTCCTCCCCGATCCCTGGTGTGGAAGCGTAGCGCAGCGCCACGAGAACGCGCTGCACTTCAAAACAAGACATAAGGATAATATACATACAAAATGTAGGTTTAGTTAGATGTTAGTACGCCATGCAGATGAATGGCTAGCTGGAGACAACATGGCTACTGTGTACTGGTACCAATGTGTGGAAGCGCTCTGTCAGAGATGTAACGAAGCATTTGTAGGCAATGTAAGGAAAGTGAGGCTGAGGATAGTGAATCACAACATGTCATGCCATATGGGCCAAGCCTCTACAGTGTAGTGTAGGTTAAGGGGACTATTAGAGTAGAAGATAGGAGTGTGTATGTACAAAATACTGTAACCTCACTGGAGCAGTGTCACATGTGTGCTGTCAGTACTCAGTGGAAGAGGCGTGTCATGAGCTATCCCAGGGAACGTCAGGAGACTGACGGCGTATGCCATGGATACCACCGATGTGACCTGCAAACCTGCCCACAGTGTGTCTCTGCCCGTGCGCGCCAGTAAGCCCGAGTAAGTATGTGTGCACGCGTGTTAGCCCGTGTGCGCATGTGGAAGAACGAGTAAGCTAGTGTACGAATGGTGAAGCCCGTGTAATGTCATGTATGCATTTGTAAGCAGGTATACATGTGTACTACACACATCACACACATACTGCACACACAGACACACATGCTGCCAATACCACACACATCAGTGAAATGGCACATGGATGGAGACTACATCATCAGAGGTAACAGTGCTGTAAACTATGCTACAGTGATGGTCATAGCTACAATGCATCATGCCTGCTGAAGTACACCTGGAAGTAACACACTGTGTGTTAACAGCATGCTAACATTAATACAGTGGAATAAAGCCACTGTGTGCAGCAGCACCAGGTTAGTCAGATCCTGCATCAATGTTACACATCACAGGTGGTGGCACAGGTGACATCATATGCACAGGGTGTGGTGTTAACATGTCCAGAGCTGTCATAGAGCCATCCAATGTACATGTAGGTGTGTGTGTATGAGGGACAACGGTTATTGTATGGCCCAATGGTGGTGCAATGGGTGTGTGTATGTGATAGCCATAGCTGTTTGTGGTAAGTGTGTGTGTCTGCATATACACAGGTACAGCATGTGTCAGCCATATACAGAAGGTTGTGGGACAGTCACAGACTGTACCTGCCAGGCTGTAGAGATCCCCATTACTGGCCATGGACACCCCTCCATGCATCCAACACAACCCAGTCCTGCACCTGCCAATGTCTATACATACAGTCCTGGGATCTATACCACAACCTGTGGATAAACGTGCGTCTCTAATGTTAACCTGGGGTGCATAGAATTGATAGTTACTACAGATGGATATGAGCCATACTCACACTCCAATGTAATAACCACTGCTGACTGTTTCCGAGATCTGCATACGACCAGTGAAAGGTGCTGCACTAACATTGTTTCCAATGCCCGTGTAATACCCAGCAACACAATATCCGGTCACTACACATATATAACCCACGATCACTACAGCACACAGTATGTGCACTATCACAGAGCCATAGCAGATGTACATACATCCAAGGTGCTCACGTACAGACAATGCAGCACAGTCAAGAGTGATAATCCCAACATACATATCTATATACAATATATATATATATATATATATATATATATATATATATATATATATA
>NC_056729.1:637600646-637808146 GCF_019279795.1 Protopterus annectens | reverse complement strand
CAGGGCAACCAAATATCTACAGAGCACTACAACAACACTACATAGATACGGGACGTGCCACAGACAGTACACCCTTCAAGACAGCAACCAGTGTGTTCAATGTAGGCATCCATCGTGACATTGAAAATGGACATCTGTTGCCTGGATGACCACCATCACTATATAGGATGTCAGTGGCCATGCCCACACGCTTAGTATCACATGTCTGTTTGGAATGTACTGTGTGTCCATCTACACAATGGCGTACTGGGCATGCCCACACACTTAGCAGTTGCAAAGTGCTGTCTTGCATGCACACGGATTCTAAACACGGAAGGGCACAGTTTGGAATGTACTGCGTGTCCATCTACACAACGGCGTACTGGGCATGCTCACACACTTAACAGTTGCAAAGGGCCATCTTGCATGCACACGGATTCTAAACACGGAAGGGCACAGTATGGTATTACTGTCCCCACGTACATGAAGGCCACTCACATGTGTTGACCAGTACACACTCAGGAACTATCACAAATGTCTCAGGTGCATATCACAGAGGAACACACCACAATCTACAATGTAGCACTCCGACATCACCATGTCATTGGACCAGCAATACACAGCCATACATTAACACAACACCGTGTGACTCATGACCAGTGGACTGTACATAGGTCTACAGCAACTGTGCAGACTACACATGAAACGACAGGGTTCCATCATGTGTTATGCATTGCAATGATACCACTGTACATAACCAGGTCAGCTCTACACATACCAGGGGCCCTGGGTCTTACACAGCTGTGACAGATGACTGTCGCTGTACACCAATGAACACACATGTTTGGCTATGTCATACATGCAATTGCAGTGGATATGGGCATGGACCACACACACAACACATATGTACATAGCATAGCTTTTGCTGTCCTCCGTGCAGACAAGTGGCTACAGCAATCATACACACGCAAATGGAAGGTGGGTCTATGGCTGTTGAATGCTAACAGTACATGAGGCAGCAATGTTGACCAAGGACACATTCCCACTGTACTAGTTACCCATGACACCCATCATATCATACAACAGTCCATGTGTTATGTATGTCAACACACATGTCCAACAATTGCAATGCAGACAAACATGGCTACATGACAGGCATGTAGGACCAACACACATGTACAATATGTAGTGTGCATGCAGCTACCATGCATGTGCAGTAGCTGATGTAAGTAACTCATCTGTGCCTAACTACAACATGCAGTTGCAATGCAGCCCCATTATTGACACCTGTATATGGTGACATACTGACAGTATGGTAGGATGTACAGCAGGTATGGATGGATGTGTGTACATAAAGTGGTGATCCACCTGTGTAGATGGATGTTTGCCGGGGACGGCTCACAGGTGTGTCACATGCCATCCTACCATTACATGTGCAAACAGTACGCTATGTTCCGTTACTTGATGGTGGAGACATAAAACCTACACAACTTCAGGTGTTACCGACAGTACATCACTTGACACCTGTAACACTTACATCCTCTGGTGTGCATATAGCAGCACAATTGCCAGAGTTAGCATTGGTACACATAATGCGGCCAATACTGCTGCATGTCTGTCAGACGTATCATCATATAGCAGGTGTATCATTCAAAGTACTGCCATGTGTGTTTGCTTGTGTGACCATATATGCCACATATGGTGGGGAATACATCCCAATTGTTACACACCCCTGTACACTGTTGTAGAGATCTGTACATACTGCAGTGTGGAAAGCATGACGTAGGCAGGTGTGGTGTGTGTATCACACACATCGGCTATCCATATGTGTATGACATTTGTGGTCTCCACAGTGTGTGTGTATGTAGGTGTGTATGGCTGTCTGGTGCATGGAGTGAGGGTGTATGCTACCATACAGAACACACAGGATCCCTAACCCTCATGGTGATGCAGTCCACTACCCTGTTGATGCCATCGGTCTCAGCCGCACTGGCTACCTGTACATGTTCTTTCTCTGTGTCGCATCATGTGGGTTCACAGTACTGTGACGGTGATGACCACATAGGCAAGGGTCCTCACCTCAACACTATGGGGTGTGCATTATAGTGTTGTTGACCCCGTGAGTGTGAGCATGTTCCTGTAATGTGACAGGGTATTACTGCTACACAGTGAGGCCTCATGCTACCAAGTGGCCTCTAACATTATCATTGGCCAGACCGCTGTGTACAACCCCTGCACCATGTCAACATACCTGTGATGTGACCTGGTATGGATGTCACATCTCTAGCCACTGTAGCCTATTAAACTGCCCACATGCTTCTGGATTAGTATATGTGTGGACATCTGTGTTATGTTAGACTTTCCAACAGTCAGGCTGGGGCTACGTATAGCATGCTGATATTGCCATATGTGCATGTGAGTACTCCACCGTTACACATGGGAGACTGCAAACAGTGCTACCTGTAGGCACATGCAAGTAGACCATAAGGAGGGAACCAGGGCATCATTACCAACATGCTGTTACTGTTGTTACCGAGACACATACTGTGAACATTTAACAATGCATGCTAAACCTGTACTACATGGTATGTCTGGTGTTTGTCAACAGTACACAACTAATGTAATATACACGTCTCTCACTATTCACACACAACTAATGTAATATACACTTCTCTCACTATTCTTAGACAACTAATATAATATACACTTCTCGCTATTCGGTTCACCCTGTGCATCAGACCATTCGAGCATGTCCCTGCACCAATGGTGTGGATGACAGGGATGCAGCACAGGCTTCATCATATGCACAGGGTGATAATGTTTGCCAGGGGCATAGGCTGCACCAATGGATGACATCTTGTGTGTGGGTAAGGGCCAGTGATATGATTGGACATGTCTGTTCAGTATGCATGTGGGTGTCGTGGTGCCCTACAGATGTCTTTGCTGTGTGCGTGTATGTGTGCACACAGTTCTGCCTTTTGTGAGGCCTACACGGGGTATTATTGACAGTTCCAGATTGTACAGACCAGGTTGTACAGCTCACTGTGTCTGGCCACAGCCACGTGACCTGTGCCTGCCAGGGGTTGTACATGCACGACCAGGCGGAGGTACAGCTTGGCTACTGTCCGATGACACATGTTCACTGGAACCGTGTTCCCACTGGGAATGTCCAGGGCCACGTCCACGTGGCCTACTGTGTCCTGGTGTGGACAAAGCAGCACCAGCTGCACTGCTGCTGCTACCAGCACTATGGGAGCGGGCATGTAAGGTGGCACGCTCACATTGACCTGCACTAGGTGGTGTAGCTAGCCTATGTCCACATGGCCTATGCCTCACTCCTACCAGATGTTCCAGCACAGACAGCTCACGCTCACGGATTGCCATGCCACGGTCAAGGATTCCAACCATGTCACCCAATCACCTGTCCAGAACGTCAGCAATCTGCTGTTGAGCATTTGCCAATGCCTGGATGTTGTCATTTAAGGTACAGATAGCAGCCTTCTGCAGCCTCTGCCCTTCTCTGTTCTGCCTTTCAGCACGTGCCTGTGCTGCCATTACAGTCTGGAACATGCATCTGGTGATACCAGCTGCTGCGCTCTGTAATGCAGGTGCATGTCTGCCAGAGGTCCTCCTACAAGCAGCACCGGCCACATGCCTGTGTGGCACATCTGCAGCCATTACACTGACACCATGGTGTGTAGACACACCTTCTGTAGCCACCACACTTTTCTGTTCCACACTAACAGATGCTGACTGTCCTTCCTCTATGGCCACTGGTTATGCGGTATGTGTTGGCAGCAGAACTGTGTGCAGGGAAGAGGGGACATAGCTGGGATGGTAACCATTGGCACAGATTCAGCCCCTGACAACCCTGCCTGTACCTCATGCATATGTTCATCACTGCTAGTATCTGTGGGGACACTAACATCAGATGGACCGCAGGAGGGTAACGCACTTACATCACCTGTGAATGCAAAGAAAGACTCTAAATTACAATAGACACACACACAGACACACACACACACACACACACACACACACACACACACACACACACACACACACACACACACACAGACACACACACACACACACACACACACACACACACACACACACACACACACACACACACACACACACACACACAGACACACACACACCATGCATGTGATTTGACAGATGGCATGCAGCATGCCTGTGATACAGTAGAGGGCATGCAGCTCAGACATTAATAGTGTTAGTAAGCATACCTCCCTGGGGTGCACACTACAGCAAACAGGTGTCATATCAGTAGACATGCAGTTCATACAGTCATGGTAGTATGCATGCATCCCCATGATACACCATGTGGACCAGAACAGGATAACAGTACATATGGCTGACGTGACCTTGACATGTAATCTGCTGACGTGTGCATTAACATGCATACATGTCTGACACAATGGTGTCCTGACACATGTACAGCATCGTAATGGGCATCAAATTGCGGTGTTGTCTGTATGCCCTACAGATAGAATGCATGTTTAGCAAATGTGCATGAGCATGGAAGGTTAGTGTGAGCTGTCTACATTGCTATACAGTGTGAATTACAGACACTGTGCCATTGCATGGCATTATGAGGCATCTATATTGCTGTACAATGCATAATATGTACACATTGCATAGCCATAACTGCATGCATACCCATGACATAACTGTGGATTGTGACCCACAATGCTGAGGTGTATACACACCAAACCATGCTGTGTCAAGTGACAGGTCACTGGAGGACCTACAGATGACACCCCTGCACAACAACTACAGGGTCTTAGCTGCCTGGCAACTATGTCCACACATAGCGGACATGTCAATTCACCATTTCCCACATGACATTGATGTACCACACACAGGAGGTGCACAGCTAACAGTGATGTCCTACAACAGCAAGGGAAATGTACAGTATCTGTGGCCTGATGTGGTGTCAATGTCTGTGGAAGCTGTACAAGTGACTACTGTCATGCTATGACACAGTCATTATGTTCAACAGATATTATATGGTAGACTTCAGTGACACCTCCACTAGCTGTGCACAGGCTTTTAGGATGTCCAGTGTACCACATCAACTGTATAATCAGTCAACTAAGGCTATAATTGGACCATGTGTGGACAATGTGCAACAGGGTGTATACACATCACATCTACTGTGTGGCTACATGTCTCTGGCCATCCGCCATGGCCATGTGTGCACATGTGTTGGCCAAATGTGTGTGATGGCCATCAATCTCACATGTCTGTGTTGTCCCATATGACATACACCCATAGATGTCAGATATGTCAACATCCACAGGGCTATGCAGACAACGGGTTGTATGTTTGGTATGTGGGGTATGGGTCATGGGATAGTGTGGCAATATTGCAGCCAGAACACTATGTGTCTGGGACATGTCAGATGGCACATCATAATGTGTGCACCCAATGCAGGGGCATATAACACAATGGTAACACCTGTGGGCTGCCCATATCACAGCTCACTGTGTGGTACTGTTTGCGTACCACACATGTTGTTCCAATGCATACTACATATGCCTCCATTGTAGAACACCTCCACTGTTGTATGCATAGCTGACCACACAGGTAGCAATGACAACTACTGTGGTTTCAAGTCGGTGTATCATTTCATTTGTATATATTGCACATGGGTGGCCTGTGCGACTGATGGGTGATGCGACCTGTATATCGTGACTGGAACGAACATCAAGTGTGCAACTGTTAACTGGCCACATGGCAAATAGATCTATGCTTTAACATGCCTGATACTGATGATAGTCTCACCTGCAACCTGACTCATGACTGTGCGGCACGCCAGAGGTACCTGTATAGGGGTGACACAGCAGTTTGAACATTATCCATGACTGTATGACAGCCACAGAGTGCACTGTGCATGTTAACACATTCACCTGTATAATAGCATATAGTATGCACATGTGTGCATACACAGGGTAGCATACTGTAGTATGCAGCATGTGTGTCCACATACCTTGCATATGTTGTTACTTTACATAATGTACAGTGACACATGCAACTAAATGGGATATAATAGCCATATGTGCAGTACTGACTTACCAGGCAACTCCAGGCTCATTGGTTGGGAGACACCCACCTCCACGATGGCAGCTAGTGTGTGTGGATGCTGTTCTGAGGGTGTACCCAGACTGGCCAGTAGCTCCTCAGTGTGTGTGAGTGGGGGCTGGGTTGGTGGCCCACCACCTGTTCCACCTTGTTCCCTGGCAATTGCAGTGGCACGCTGTTTTGCATGTCGTATCATGTCCATGCAGTGTCTGCACATCTGCTAGTAGGTGCAGTTATGGCCACCCACATCGTTCACCCTCCTGCGTAGATCCTGCCACAGGTCGTCCCACTGCTGGGCCTGCTGTGGCACATGGCTGAACAACACCCCATAGTTCTCATGGAGGTACGGGATGAGGACATCATCCTCCTGGCGGCTGTACGCTGGAAGGCGTGTATGAGGCATTATCTGTAAGACATAATGATGGTGACAGGTCACAGTTTCAGAGATGTACAGAGATACTGCTGCACATACATTTCTATGACATCTAGTACATCTGCACAGTTATCTTTGCAAATCATCATGACACTGACATGACTGACGTGTTTGTGTCACAGACATGTAACACCCATTATGCATTGGATATCATCACCATATATGTGTGTCACCTCATTACAGTGTTCATACTCCATGTGAATGCTGTCTTGATGTGAGCATGTCTATTTGCCTGCACTGGTGTTCTTACCTATCTGCACATGCCTGGATGGGTCCACGGTAATTCTGTTGACCTTGATGCTGTGTATATGTCACATATCTACACAGACACAGCCTTAATGGACTTGAGCAGTGACAATGCACACATACGCATGGACACCTGTACATGCATGTGTTTTGCCATATACATCTACACAGCACTGTACAGCTGTTCAACATCCTGCCACGGATCGCCTGTGTTGCACATGTGATAGACATGGGACAATGGCTAGTCGGACGTCATTCGCAGGGATGGTTATCAACCATAGCATGTATGGGCAAGGTTTCCTAGCTGTAACAGACATCCATTATGCCACCGTGAGGTTCATCAGTGCCACATTACTGATCCGGACAGTTGATACTACATCTACCATGCGGCCATCACACCATGTATGACTGGGATGACATGTGCAGCTTTGATGGACAGGGTTGCATGGTTTGGTGGGAGTATGTCACATGTATGGCACAGGGATCTGTCCAGCATGTGGCGATCCTAGTATTAGGACGGTGGCTGTCCATGACGTATGTCTTACAGATCAGGATATGGACATGTAGCATGTCCATCATCATGGTGCAGCAAATGTCTTTATGCAAGGTAGACAGCATGCTGCATAGTGGAGGTGAGGATTGTGAAGGCTGGTATCACCCATCCACGCATGGCCATTACCCCTTAAAGGTGATATGTGATCCAATATTGGTCACCCCAGTGCTGTATATGCCTGTCCAATGATCTCCGTGCTCATGGATGGCACCCTGTCATGACATGGGTACCTTGTATGACTACCCAAGGGGCCTGGAGATGTCACCAAGGCAGGGAGGTATACTGCACAGCACCATCCCTTATACAGTGTCCATAATGTTGACCACAGCCTAGGTGGTAGTTAATGGGTACAGGGATGTGCACCTAGCGGTGACAATGCTGATATCATCCATCAGAATGTGCACATATGTCACACACCTCAACTACACAGCCCATTCTGTATGTTGTTCACAACACTGACACAGCTATTCCTCATAGGTCATGGCCATTCACATCCTTACATACACAGATGCCTAACATTTGTCTGCGTGGTATGGGCTACAATGAGGGTGGAGTACAACACATTAACCCTGTTCTACTGTAGCTGACACTGGTGTGATATGCACATGTCGCTCTGACACCTTTTAAAGTTGTGAGTCTGTCAACAGGCCACTGGTAGAACACTCCTGTGACATACAAAGGTATTTGCAATCAAACATCCGTACTGTCTTGTACATCTGTACTGCTAACATCTACAGTGATAATGGTTCATGGACATGCACAACATACTCAGCAGGGTTATAGTGCGGTGCCACACATTATGACTGTCGTCACCACTTGTGGGTTGATATTATCCAACACCCTATCTGTATTGTATGGTCATGCTAGGCACTTGTTCAGAACTTGTGAGCATGTCATGAGCTACTGATTAATATAACACCCATTCCTCACCATTTCCCACAGGTATACTGGCTGTCCTAAAATTTCCAGCTTGCTTATGGTACAACAGCTGTTGTACACACGTAACGCACATATCCTGTGAGACATGGTTGTATATACAGGCATGTTCAACTGTCATGTACCAGTGCTATTGCCTGTCTATATGATGGATATGTTGTACATGTGGCAATAAAGCAATTGTCTCATGTACACATTCAATGCTCACCTCCCAACATACAATACTACAGCCTGTGGGGGATGCAGTTATGCAGCCCTGCTGGGGGTAATGCTGTCACCAACCCTGGCTGCACCTGACAGTCATGTGGGGATGTGTAACATTCACAACACACCCCACTCATCACATAGTCTCACATGATCTCCACCCCAGGCCACACATACGAGGACAACTTGTGCAGTACCTCTCCATACTCTGTGTAGGCACCAGAGGCAGCCCCCATCACAGAACACAACATCACCAACTTATAGCCCACAGACTCATGTGTGCCCATCACATACAGCCAATAGGGTGTTATAACATACACAACACACCAGTCATAGGTGACTCTGTAGGCAGTCACACTGCAGTTCCACACAGCAGGCTACACAAGGCGATAGTCGCTTACATCTTGCTGACAGGTAACTGGTTCTGCAACATAACCTATGCACCCATGCCACACCTCACCAGGTACGATGTGACTGTCATTCTCCATGTTAGTGTGACTGTCCTGAGATGCCACTTCACAGACTACATGTGCAGGGACATGCAATAGCTCACCAGTCTTGTAGCCCTGAAGGTGTGGGCCTAGCCCTGGGGAGCATTATGCATTCATCTGGACCCGATACCACTGTACAATGACTGACTGTGTCACATCAACAGTTACCTATGCTTCTGCTGTCATTCCACAGGCATCTGGTATCTATCCGCTTTGACTGACCTGGTCAAACACAATGCTTTGGCACAGATGACCTGCACCTGTCAGCCCTGGGAGTACAGATCACATGTAAGGCTCTTGCTGCTTCTATACTGCCTGTCTTGCACAGTTTCCAATAACAGTCACCGGCAGAACGGGAACTGGCAAGCAAGACATGGGGTCATGTGACACAATGCTTGCATCTTCCTCTGTGACGCACACAGGCAAGGCACACCTTATAATGCACCACTCCAATATCTCTGCAGTGACTGGGACCTGCCTCTAGAATCTGCAGAGCACACCTGCAATGACAGGTTATAGACAGACCATACCTTTTAGGCACATACCTGGACCGGCACACCCACAGCTGAGGTGTTCCCATATCCAACTATGTTGTACACACATCCTGGTTAGTTACTTAGCACAATGCATCAGAGGTGCTCCATGTGCAACTAACTGTGTCTGGAACCGCTATACACATTGTAACAAACTACAGATTCAACAACATACCCCATGGTTACCAGACCTCATTTGTTGGTGTACTGGACAGTAGGGCTCAGACAGCTACTACTGATGTGTGACTGACACTACCCCACACTTAACTGGGATAGCCACTCATGTACCGACACATCCATGAGTCATAACCTCAGCTGGATCAATCCATACACACCACCTCCAAGACCAACATTAACCTTGACATGAACACTACCAACATGTGACTGGTGTTCCACACCTGGGGTTAGCCCCTCATTGGTGGTTTCCGAAAATATGCTAATCAAACTTGTTAGCCACATCCCGGCACCACACCCTTCACAGCATACACAGTACATGAGTACTACAACACCTACTACAGATGTCTTATGACAGCGGTTGTTAACGTCATGACACCCGTGCAGATGGACAATGCACATACAAATGTTGAAACATACCCCAGTGCACTTCATTAGCATGTACACGACTGCATGGATCATGCTATTCCACACAGAGCCATGATGGTACACACCAGATAACAGACGCCACTCTGGTGGTCAAGTTCCATGGATATAATGTACAACAACAGGTGGAGGCTGTTGCACAGTGGTGTACAATCCCATGGGTGGGGTAGCTCACTGTTCAGCCTCGGTAGGGCCACAGGATCCCTCATCACATGCTCCAAGACTAGCTACGTAAACATTACTGCAACGCATTCCAGGGTGTACCACAAGGCATTATGGTGGTATGTCAGTAGTCGATGGCAACACCCACATCTGCTCTCACATACAACAGTCACTCAGGAACATTACAGACCCGGGTGATGGCAACATGCTGGCGGATGGATTCAATGGTAACATTACACCCTCTCACTCACTACAGGGCCACAATCCATGCAGGAACATTGCGGTGTCCCTGCGGTCACACCTACACAGTACTAACCTGCACTCTATATGTCCTAGGACACTGGCCCCATGTCACCTTCCAAAGTCCCAGGCTGTGATGTCCACAAACCTCTGAATGACATATCTCCCCACTAGGCCACCATATTCAGTAATAGCCTTGTATCAGACATTGTGGCCCCTGAATGGCACACAGCAACATTTATCACACTCCACACAGGTGGCACCACAATGCACGAGTGGGACTATAGTCCTACACACCTGTCTGGACTGTTCTGCACGGCTATGGGGCACATCATCAAGGACATCATTCACAGAGACATTGTTGGGCTCCGGTCCTTTGATGCCACCCGGGTTGGACTTGTTAGGGCCAGAGCATGGCCCCTACACCTGGTGAACTCCTTTCATACAGTTACCAGGGTAGTTGATGATGGTACGGGAGTCCACACATCCTACATTGTCCTCTCATTGCCTTTCAGCACCATTCTCCATTCTGGTATTGACAACATACACATCCACCTGCACATCGTACCCTATGTCTCTGGATGTTATGCAACGTGGCTCATGGACAGGACACACACAATGAGGGTAGCATACCATAGCACCTACTGCATTTCAGTTACATTTGGCATACCACAGTCCTCAGTCATTGGGCCCCTCATGTTCAGTATATGCTTCCCTGAGGTACAAGCTAGCACAGAGGGACTTTCCCTGCCTAGCTTTACAAACCCCTGCATACAAAGCACCATGACTGATCCACCAGCTGATACTGACTCCATCCATATGAGTGTCACTGTGACAGATACCTGATATGAATATCATGGCCTCAGGCTGCATGACACAAGTTCCATGGACATCACCTTTGCATTATACCATTCACCCACTATCACATAGGTGGTAGTCCCCTACATACATGTCACATTGTACATGTTTGTAGTATACACATATGTCACACCCACTCCTGTGATTACCGTATTGCCACTGTGGGGTGGATATCCTTCTACATGGCCACACTTATCTGTACTGGGTGTGTAGCTGGTACATAGGCACCCATTGTAACTCTGAACTCAAGACTTCTATACACATTCAAGGGTACACCACCCCATTTAGGGTGTACCTTACACAACAGCTACAGCTTTACATACCACAACATTAACACGCCATGACGTTTATTGAGCTCCGACAGCTAAGGTATGCAGCTGAACTACGGACACCACATCTGTACACATTTGCATACTACATACTCAGGGGTGACCTCTGCTGAACAGACAGGGCCCATGTCCACAACAATATTAATGGATATACTCCACATACGAGACATACGCAAATGCCACTGTGAGCAGCATGCTCATGGATATGTGCACACACGCAATGAGTGGGATGTGCTTGAGGGTTACATTCCCAAACCGGACACTCACCATGCTTTGGAACATGACTCCTATGTACATCACGCAGGGACACTCAGTAGCACTGTTCATGTGATACCTCCCTTGGTGTTTGGGAGACACATGTATGCCAGGGATCACTGCAGTCGCTGTACTGTGCAGAGGTGCAGGTAACACATGGCTCTGCTGATCACAGGACACTACCCTAGAGAGGTGCCACTGGTGTGAACACTGTAGTTGTGCTTACACATAGACTTGCCAGACTGCATAGTACCCCACTATGAACCTGTGAAGCTATTACATGCCCTTTGTGCATGGTTACTTGCTAGCCCTTCCATTTAGATTAGCTATCATGCTATTACAATGTCCCGTGCCTACAAGCCATATGTATCCTGTTATTGTACATGCCAATAGACGATACCTTTGGTATGCATGATATGCCTGTTATGCTGTGTAGAATATCTGACATATCTACCTACAATACTACACATTACACATATTTTACATAGTATCCCATAATGCAAAGCATACTTGCACAGCGGGACCACCTTAGACATGTCATTGTTGTTATATGCCCATACACATGCCTACTGTGACAGTATATCAACATATACTATCCCCGGCTATGGCACGTACTTGTTGGACATACCCTACCACTGACGGTGGGTTGTATGTAATTGTTCTGTTTAATGCCCTCATGTAGCATCCCTTGTGGTGTCTGTGATGTGTACCTTGTGGCCCACTGCTGGATGCACAGTTTCTACAAGCTTAAGTATGCTCAGCAAGACATCACTACATAAATACCTTTTCCCATGTTATGCATTGTGGACACTTTTAATTAATGCAAACCAGGCTATACATACAGTAGATAATTAATACAAAACATGCTATACATAAACTTACATACCGAGTGTTCTACATACCTTGTTATCATTATGGACTTTCATCTCTATCTCTCTCACACTGCTTATACGGGTATTTTGTATGGGCATACGGTTTGAATGTCTGGCAAGTATTCCTTATATACATCGATACCTGTAACATGTGGTTTCCTGCCGCCTATTGGTGTTTCTGAGTGACTAATTACTTGTATATCAGCTGTGCAGCTACTCCATTCACCAATTATGTGGCAACAGTGGGGTATAATTGACTTCTGCACTTGGGCGTTGCCCATTTGCCCTACCTTCGGGGAGATGGCCTGTATTGTGTTTTGTTATGTGTAATTGCAACTGCTATGCATAGAGACAAGTATACTTTGGATTCATGTCCCCCGTGGACTGCGTGTGACAGCTAGAGTATGTGGTTCAACATGTGGGTGTACCTGTCATCCCAACGTCTGTTAATGGACTATTGCAAACAAAACCTGTAACATCGCCGTTTGTTCCATTATACAATGGCTGCAATTTTGCATGGCGCCTTTAATTGTGTCTCTCACAAGGTATGTTGATGGTTCTGCAGTTGTAATTGACTGACTGGATGTTTGTGCTGTTATTACAGTCTGTATTGCTATAGTTTCTAGTGTGGGGGATGTCGGTGGGTGTATGTAGCATATACAGGTTTGTGGGGCTTGCATTTCTACATATTCCATATATATGTGTGTGGGCTCCATTCCTAATTAAAGAGCTATCAGTTAGTAGACTTATGTTACGGGATTGTACATTGGGCCATTGTTAATTGGTTTCTATATAGTATGCAGGTGAGGTTGATACTTCCATACCTCCAGAATTGCAGCAATATGTAAAGGGATATGTCTACATGACAGCTATCCCATGTATTTCTGTCCCAGATATTTGCAGTCATTGTGGTTGCGTTGGTAACAGAACCTCTTTGCCATGGGTTTCCACCTTTTCATATGGCCATTGTTGGACAGGTCTGAGATACACAGTGGTGTTACAGGCCAACACATAGCCACGGTCAGTACACAGGATAGCACATACTTTTATCCTCAATACATACCTATTGTTGTGGGACTTTGGCTACTTATCATATTGCATGTAACATTCACGTTTCTTACATACAGGCATAACTATTTAATGCTACTATTACATTATATATGGGACATATTAATGTCCTACAATCTTGGACATTTGCCCTTTGTAATGTTTTATGTCAGGACACACCTGCCAGGGAGGGGCTGTCCCTCCTAATGTGGGACAGGTGGTAACCGTATGCCTATGGCTAACTATACCCACACCTACCGTAATGATCTACCTCCGAGTTGGCACTAAACTACACATGATGCAGACACACACACACACACACACACACACACACACACACACATTACAGTCACATGGCACCCTCAACACACACATACACAGACTACGGCACTCACAAACACAGTTCAACACAGTACCTACGTGGACCGCAACACCGGCAGTGGTGACTAATTATCCATTCATATCATCATACTATTACTCGCGGTTGTACTGTTCCAGTACTGTGTTCTTTCGGGCTTTCAGCCTCGTGGTTACGCATGTCGGTATGTTACACATTCCATAGTTGGTGATGTCCTAATTATTTGCACCTCCAAGGTGTTATGAATGTCGTTGACCTATCTATATATATTTGCAGATATCGCTGAATCCGTATATATCAACATATATCACTCTATCGCCCTTTCTATCTGTATTATATATATATATATATATATATATATATATATATATATATATATATATATATATATATATATATATATCTGATGAGGAAAGTGACAGGCAAGCTACACCTTTCATTGTGTACTTGGTGTATACTGTTTCCTGGACTCCGCACGTTTGTGTCTGTACCTGTCACATTGCACACCTGCCATAGGTTAGGGTTGCCAGCTGTCCCACTCTGCGAGGGACAGTCCCTCTTTGGGCAGTTGTGTCCTGCAAAATATTTGTAAAGATGGCAAATGTCCTGTGATTTTAGAACATACTTATTTCCTATAGTTGATGTAATAATCGCATAAAACAGTTATTCTGTATCTGAACCAACAAGTAGAATAAGTAAGTCAACATTACAAGAATGAGCTTTTGTCTAGGCAAAACAGTGCAGTTCTGCTTTTCGTACTGGCCGGGTGTATGTGTCGGCCTGCAGACATCTGAAGTATGTCCCACATTAGTCATTTGAAGAGGTGGCAACCCTACCATAGGTACATCTTGCCTAGCAATAGTGTAAGGTGATTCGATGCATGATTGCGTGTTCTACACCTGGCAGTAGTTGTTTTACCCTTCAGAGTAGGCACTATTAGTACAGGGGTGAATAATGCTGGTTTCACCTGTTCTGGATATCAGTGACCGTGATCTGCATGATATTCTGAGTAGCTTATCCCTGTTTCGCACATATCCATATAGTCATATTTAAACGTCGCTTACCAGCAGTGGGCAATGCATATTCCTGGTAACGTGTGCTAAACATGATCTGCTGACCTGCATCCAACATGCATTACTTGTGCCTTTGGGATTACATTACATCCCTTACAGGACATGGGACCGGGAACATGCACGACGGTCACTGCATTTAACATATGGCCATCTAGGATTTGTACACGTGCTATGTCATTTTGTACGTGGAGTATACTACGGCTGTTACTCCATACTGCACTCACATGGGTAACTCAGCTAGTTTACATATTGATGAGTCCAGTTAATGGTATGTCCATGTGATGTTTACTGGATGTGCTCCAGCATTGGGTATGTATATCTCAGTGAGCCACACACGATACTGTGCTACACCTTCAAACGACTGTGGGTGGAGCATGCTGGAGTGACGAATACCTGTCATGGGTACACCCCATGCCTTGACACAACATCCATGATTATATTATGTAGAGCCCCTCAATAATGCAGCAGGGACACTGTGCTGAGTGTGTGCAGAACAGTGCTTACACACATGTGCTCCCACAATTGCCTCTGCTCCTCTACGCGACAGTTGGTTACTCGATGTTGTGGCGACAGCGGACACTGTTTGCCCCATTTGGTGTGTGGCCTCTGACAATCGGCTGTGTACCTACGGATGTACCTGGGAACCTATACACACAGCACCACCATATGCTGATAGGCGCATGTACTGTTCAGGTGTTGACATTCCTTGTTCCAATAGCTGTTGTGTGTACAATGTTTGAGGGCTGCCTATGTAGGAATTCACAGTGGGCCACCTAAACATTACAATTTACAGGTGGTCGTGCTTGTGTGCCATCCATTTTACTGTGTGTGCAGGTGGAGAGGTGTGTCAGTCCGTAGGGGCCTACACTGTCAGAGTATGTGCTATACGTTCCCTCTTTGCCAAGGTGCAGGCATATTGGGCACGCCTCCATCTGCCTACTGGGGCTGGCACAGTGTGTTCATGGTCTGAATCCCTCTGTGCCTGTGATGGCCTTGGCAATTGCGGTGGGCTATGAGGGCTTTCACCATTTTGTCCCTGCTGCAGCTGTTTCCACAGGATCATATTATGTAGCATGGCACATACTATGACAATGTGGGCACACGTGCCTGAAGAGTACTGCAAGGCTCCACCAGATGTGTCCAAGTACCAGAACCGTGATTTCAGCATCCTGAATACACGCTCTATGATGATTCTGGTTTGTGCGTGTGCCTCATTATGGCGTTCTTGCATGGGTGTGTGTGCATTTCTGATGGGAGTCATCATCGACGGCTCCAGTGCATAGCCAGCATCCCCCACAAGGTGGCCATGTGGGATGTCCCCCCTGACAAATACCTGATACAGCTGTGAGGCATGCCAGATATGGGAGTCATGGTAGCTTCCAGGGCTGCCAGCACACACATCCATGATAATACCCAGGGCATTGCACACGACCTGGCAGTTGATGGAGTGGAATCCCTTGTGGTTTATGTAGCGCCTACCATGCTCACCGGGTGGTGACTTGATCTGTATGTGCGTGCAGTCTATTGCACCCAGTATCTCCGGGTAGTGTGCCGCACGGTGGAAGTGATGCATATTGCTTGCCAACTCCTCCTGAGTTCGGAGGAAGTATATATGCTCATTGGCATGTGGTAACATGGCATCCAAGAACCTGTAACCTGTAACCACCCTGTAATGCTCTACTATCTTCAGATCATGTAGCCCCTGGTAGGTTACCCTTGGTCTGAACACTCTTCTCCTCCTCTGGGGCCTGCAATGGTTGTCGGCATCATCCCCCACAACACTGTCAGTCTCTAACACATGCTGATGAATCACAGCTATGGCAGCTCCCAACTTGTACATTTTAAAAGTTCCCAGTGTGTTTACACCTATGGTGCAGTGTTTGGAAATTCACAGGTGTGTGGAGGGTGCTTTCACACTTTATACTATTGTACTGTGAACACCGATGATGTCATAGGGTGTGTATGTACGATCATAGCTACAGGATATCTTATGTGTTTTACTACCGGAAATACTATTGTGGTGCCTTTGGTGTTGAATTACATTTGGCTGCCGTGGATTACCTCTTGACCTTCCCTTTACATTTCTGCATGTTCCACCTACCATTTTCTGGCATGCATCCAGCAGCCTGCTTTCATTTGTACTTTCCTAGACCTGGCGTATCTTGCGTAATGTGTACTATTGCCGGTCTACTGTCAGTTTGCTTTGCTCTGCTATGACAGATCTCCTATCTTTGCAATCCAATGCTTCCCCTCCTTTCTTTGCATTCCGATGCCTCCCCTATCCTGTTTTGCAGGTTTCTGCAAGCAGACTTGACAGCTGCCGTCGATTGGCCGCCGTGAGTTGATTGGTGTTGATTGCTCATTAGTATGCCAATTACCCTACTTCGGCATTTCCTTGTTTTCTTCCCCTGATCTTCCTGTTTGTGCTATTGTTCGCACCACGTGCATCCGCTTACTGGGTTTCGGGCACGTTTTCATCCCCATACACATGCGCTTTTGGGCACCATGTGTGCTGTCAACTAAATGATTCTATACATTCCTCCCCACCCCTGTCCTGCAGCTTTGCTTAGCAATGGCCAGGCCAGATTTGCATTGCTCCAATGTGCTTGCTGCTACGGTGGCACACCCCTCTGCTGATGTCATGTATCTCCTCTGAGCCACTCCTCGGTGTTATAGCGCTGTATGGTTCAACCTTCATCCGGCAGGACATTTGCGATTCAGTATTATCTGCCTCATTTGCAGGGCATTGACTACTAATTCATAGTTACCGCGCCGAACACTGTTGCAGGCCCTTAGCAACCCTTGCACCTTGGTTGTGGTGTTCCATGCCTACCATTGTGTATTATGGTGTAAACCTGATTTGTATTACATTGCGATTTTATGACATTTTTATATATTTTCTTTATGTTCCAGTTTGCGCACACATGCCCTGCGGTTGTACTGTGCGTTACTGTGGACATGACATTAAATGTTGTTTTTAGGTGTTGTGCATCTTTTCTTATGCCATTGGCTGTGTATTTAGCCATTGGCATATGTTAACTTTGTAATACATGAGTCTGGTCCACTTCCATAGCTCCGATGTTCTGTTTGGGAAAATGTAAACTGTGTTTTTTGGTTTACATTTCCGTGGGCTTACGCTACACCTGCACCACTTCATGAATCACTATCTGCCTTCATTTGCATGGCGCGACACTGTGCATGGAGTGATTAGCATACCTATGCCGAGAGCTGCACAGTTCTGGCGTACGCCGGTAGTGCAAGTGGTATTGGATCGTATCTGAATCGCTTGACGGCCATATTTGGCGTTATTCCGCCTACGCTACGCCTGCGCCTGGCACAAGCTTCATGAATCCCAGGGAGTGTTTTTTTTTTCTGCTGTAGTCGAGGTTTGTGTCTGTTCAGGATGAGCATAAATGGACTTTTTACTCAGGGCTAAATCATTGCATAAAGATGTTAATGCCATTATCCAGAAGTTATACATTGCATCCAGACCGAGCGTTTTCCTTTTTTCTGACTGTCAGTTCATTCTATTTCACATTTTTTGTATTAGAATTTCTTATTATTAATTTTCAATTATATACAGCATCAATATATACAATAAAACACATGGAAATAATGTCCATGCAATATTTCAATTCAATATAGCAATGCACACTTCCTTGAATGTGTCTATCCATTTGGCATCTTTGTTATGTTCAAAAGAGGTTTCTTAAAAAAATTATCATAATATATTGAATTCTTTTTTCTAGGTGGACTTATTAGCACTTTTGCTTTTCTTCCCAGTTCTTTACAAAGCCTTTTCAAGTCGTCAGTGAATTATTTTTGTACCTTTTGTTTATATTTGTCTATGTACATTTTAAGTTGCTCTGTTTGTGCTGATATTTTTCTTTTTTTAACTGGTGAAGACATATGATAAACCTTGAATTGATTTGATGTTGTATGTTGCTTTTATATCTATCTAAGATTTTTGATGATATATTCCCTTCACTGTAGTCTTCTAGTAGTGATATATCTTGTCTTATTCACTTTCTAGTTTTCTCTTTTCAGTGCTTCTATGGTGGTCTTGTACTTCTTCCTTTCCTTTTCTTTCTTCTTTGTTACTCTGTTTTTGTGGTAGCCTTTTATCTGTTATTAGTCTAACAGACTCAGCTAATTTTATAGTCATCAGCCTTACCAGACTTATATGCAAGGCCATGGAAATTATCATAGCAGAACTCATTTATGCAACATGTGCAACTCAGCTGATCTAGACCCCGCTCATAACTCTCAACCTGGAAACATCAAATCTGAACAAGGCCCATGAAAAATAGGTACAAATCTGAACAATGATTAACATAAAATTTGCCTACATAATTATGTAACCCCGCCCACTCTAATGGAATCGTGGGATACCAACTTTCAAAATCAAACTGAAGAACAGGCAACCAAAATATGGCACCAGAGTCCAAGTTCCAAGCACATAACCTAGCTTTCTTGAGATGTTAGTGCCAATATTAGAATAAAGTTAATGTTAATACAGTATACTTCAAATAAATAGTTCTATATTTTGCTGTATTTCTCTTGCCCAAATGTATTCCCATCATTAGTTTTCCAACATCCACTGCTTGCATAGCCTACCAACATGATAGCATCTAGCTCCATTTCTAATTTATTAATGTAAATAAGAGAAATATTCCAAAATGTTTATAAAATTCTGTAAACAGAATTCAGTAAGGCAACACCTGAAGATTCCGCAGTGATGTTTTCAAGTAGATACCTGCCATTTCCTGTCAGCTTACATATATTACTTTCTTTCCTAGCACAAAACATACTGCCCAACAGATCAGTCTGATTATTTGAATAACATTACTATTAATACAGTGTACATTAAATAAGTACTTTTATATCTGACATCTTAGTTTAAACAAGAGCATTCAGTCTAATTTTATTCCAGTATACACTGTTTCCCTGGGGCTGCTAACCTGACAGTATCAATTCTGTGTTTTACTTAATGTAAATATGAAAAATATTTCATATTTTCATAATCTCTTGCAAACAGTCATCAGTAACTCAAGCCCTGTACATCTGACAGTTGTAAATGTAAAAATTACAGCAAAAATACCAGAGTTCTACATAATGTCTTCGTATACAAAAAGTGCTTAGCTGGTGATTACAGAATGTAAGTAGCCATGAACATAAAATGTACTGCATTGCCTTTTACTCAAAACAGTGCAGAGATGAGATGCAATTCCAGAACAGATGTGTATTCAATAGTCATCTATTATATGTAGTTTATGTTTCTAATTTTATGACATCTCAAGAAGAAAAAGCATTCACAGCAATTACTCTACTCTGCATACTGTTTAAAAACTCTAAATAATAACTCAGTGGACAATTATCTAACCAGACATGCTACATCTGCTAAGGCAGGCCACAATAAATACCTCATCTAGGCAGTTACAAAAAAGTATCTTTATTACCATAACAAATACTTGTGGCAATAATAAGGTATTCATTAATCCGCTGTACTCAACCCCCACCCTCGACACACACACACACACACACACACACACACACACACACACACACACACACACACACACACACCCTCTTCATTCAGCCAGAAGAGATCTTCACAGAAAAAGTTTCCTACCAGAGTCTCGTTCACAAGTGCATCCTAGAGCAAATAAAGCGAATAACTGTTTCTCATGGTTCCCGAATGCTGCCACTTGCAAGTGCAGCCTAATCCCTGCAGATAGAGCCAAAGAATCAATTTCAAATAAAGTGAATAACTTCATTTCAAATAAAGCGTGAATAACTGTTGAAATTAAGCGCTCGTTTGAATAACTGTTTCCCGCTCACACTCGCAGATCACAAAAATGCATTCAAGCCAGCACCATCCGGAAATGTGCCCTTGAGCTCAATTCCCACAGGCTGGTAGCCCCAACGGAGTTGACATCATCGTGCACGTGATGATGTCAGCTCAAAAAGAAAATGGGAAAAAAATTAAAAATAAAAAGCTGGGAAAAAGTCAGAAATGGAGGGGTGCAACTCGGGAATCGTGGCACCCCAGTATTTGGACCCCAAAACTCGGTAAAAACTGAGTAATTTGGTACGGTTGGGAGGTATGACCCTACTCAGTTTGGTTTTGTGAAGGGAAGGTTTGGTCTCCAGAACTTAGTAAGCTTCTTTGAAAAGGTTACAGGAGCTGCAGACAGTGGTCTTTCTGTGCATACTGCTTACCTCACCCTGGCCAAGGCTTCTGATGTTATCAACCATGTTGGCATTATTGAGAAAATAAAGAAGCTTAATGTAAACCTCTACATTGTACTCTGGATTGCAAATTAGCTATTCAACAGATCTCATATTGTAAAAGTTGCTAATTCTCTCTCTCAATGTAAATTTGTAACTAGTGGGATGTCACAAGAATAATTTCTGGACCCACTTTTGTTATGCATTTATTTTGCAGACATCAAAGACAATATTCTAGAAATGTGGTTCAGCAGGGTTGCTGATAGCTGCAAACTGAGCACAGTTATCCATTCATCCACTGATACAAACACCTCCAGTAAGGGCTGAAATATGAACATACATTGTGTATCAAAAACAGTCAGTCTCAAACTAAATGAAAAAAGTGCAGCATAGTAACATTTGGCAGAGTGGTTCTTCCCACCTCATATGTTATAAATGGTACACCTCTTTAGATAGATACAGTTATTAGATACCTAAGTACTTATGTGGATAATTTTCTCTCATTTGATCACCATGTTTCCAACACTGTCAGGAAATCCTTCTGTCTGGTCCAGTTAATTTTCAAGGGAATATTTTCAGGATCCAAACAGGTCACTCTGCCCCTCTAATCTTCTGTTATCAGACCCGTCATTGAATACAATGCCCTATTTTGTATGTTCAAATCCATGCATATCACTCAACTGGAAAGGTCCCAAAGATTCCTAACTCAAAAAATTAAAGGTCTTAAATCATTAGAATACCTCAATAAATTAGCACCACTCTCCTTATACCCAATAGCCTGTGCGTTGCTGCGATGTGACCAGTGTCTCAAATTTGTGGCCCATTCCTATTTAATCTTCTACTTCTTCTCAAAAACAGTGGCTCTGTAAACACCTGCACTAAGGACGTAAATGTACACCAAGAAATAAATAAGACCCGCTGGAGACAGAGAGAGGTAGGTTCCTAATTCAGTGTATTCATAGCCTTTAGAATAAGTTACCAATACAGGTCAAACAAAGTACTACTCTAGCTACCTATAATGCTAGTCATGATGACTGGATGGGTAGACACAAATTTACACCTGGGTTATCATGTACAACCTTAATCAATTTGGGAGGGGAGCATTATTAAGTGCTTGAAAGGGGTGGCAAGAACCTTTAAGTTTGTTTCCTTAAAGATATGCAAGGCTAGGCATCTTATGGTCCCTGGGACTGCTTGCCTAGCATGTTCTTAAGTTATTAAGTGGCTGTACAGTACTATATTCTATTTTTTTCTGTTATATTGCATGAATCACTCTTAGTAGTCACGATTATTGTGTTCATCTATTTTCCCACTCTTTTAAAACTTTGAGCCTTATTTACTTTCTTTTATTTCTTTTTTCTGTCTTAATATGTCCATCTAGTTCTATTAAAATCAGGTCTCCAATTAGACAATTCTCTTCTTGGCTGAGATTGTCCTGCTTCCTTTCTGTTTCACATTCTAATTAATATGTTTTGATACTGTCCTGTGCCTCACCGTTTTCTTAATCAGATCTGTACTTTGATGTATTTACAGATCTTATTGGTGAAGTATTTGTGAAGTATTTTGAATATCGCAGAAACAAATAACATAGGTATATGATACATTATGACCTCTCAGACAGTTAAAAAATGTCAGAAGCATTTTTACTTCAAGGCCATGAGCTATTGCACCATAATTAGTCCTCCAAGCATAACAATTTACAAATTCTTTAGCTGACTGCTTTTTCTTAATGATCTGAGCCACTAATAGAAACTTGCCTGTTTTCAAGGGAAACACTTTAATACAGTATGACTGTGAATTTTCTCATATTTACACTTACTACATATCAAGGAACTAGGAAGCATTCTAAGTCTGCAGTAACTAGATTATTGCATTTATTTATTGTTTAGGGTTAAGTGGACTGGACCTACAGGTGTTTTTTCTTTCAGCTATATCCTTGTTACAGTAATAAAGGTAAAGTACAGTGAACGATATTCATAAGTACTGGTGTACTCTGCACTGTGCATAGCCTTTCTCAGTAAACAAACAGAAAGTAATTCAGAAAATTTCCTTGCTTGGCTACAAAACTGAGAAGAATATGGACTGCTAGGTACTTCAGATCCACATGCAAATCTGGCATAGCCTATATAAATTAGCTCACCAGACAATAGAGATGATGTTGCCATTTTGGAATTAAATAGTATGGCAGTTCACAGAAAGCCATACTACAAAACATCTGAGCAGAGCAACAGCAGTATAAACAGCTACTGATTATGTTGCACCCACTGATTCACTAGAATATGAACAGCATACAATGCTATATTCTTTTCCCAAGCAAAGCAACTGCACCCGATGGATCTAAGCACTCCATGGTTAAAGGCCATTCACTAGGGTGACAACTGACAGCTTTTCCAGCTACTCAGATTAGTCATTCATAGAAGTCCACAGAAGCATTTACTGAGATTCAGCATCGTGCATGTTTCTGAATCCCATTTTGACCAAGTAGTGCAATCCTGCACTCTCTAGCTTTTGCATTGATACCTATACATACCTTACTGTCCTGATGCGCTGATGTATACCACCATTTGTATTGCTATTAATCTGATTCATATGAGTGCACTTATCGCAAATCCTGTCATCTTGTGCTGAAGTCAGATTTTTTTATTGTCTTCCCTGCTGTTGCACTAACTGAAATGCATTGATCTAATTGCTCTGGCTAACCTTAAGCTCGAATCTCAGCGATTGCACTTTATCAGCTGTTGGATACCCATTCATAATTATTGCAATTTATATTAAATTGCTTCTTTTTGTTAGACATCTTGCTGTGCTCTTCAGATGCCAAATGCAGTCCCTACTGATTTACTAATTGAGTTGCATTACTGAGCAACTCTGACTAAACACTACACCTAAATCTTCAATATCCTTCAAAAAACTACCCTCAGAATCAAGGCTTCTTCTTGCACCTCACCCTGTGGATCCCATGCCATAGTTTAATTTGATAGGAACTCCATTACCTTATCCTATAAAACCAGTTATACCACCACTGGAAACATCCCTCGTTTTATGTATTTCTCCATAGCAAACCTGTTATACATTATAGATGACTTAAATAAAACTTCCACTTACTTATCCCATCATCAGAACTGTTACATTTGCCTTCATCTTCTATTTACAGCTAAATTGTTGCATTGAGAAGCCACCATATCTCCTCCAAATATTTTAGGAAATTTATGAACAACCACTTACAGTGAAATATTCATACCGATGATCTGCTTAACAAAAAAAGAAAGAAAATATTCAGTTCATACAATAATCTGTCAACGTCTCATCTAAAAAAATGTAACAGCAAAGCCCTTAAATGTGACATTGGAATGTATAAAGCTGACTATGAAGTAAGGGTAGCCATATTCACAAATGTTAACTACACATCATTTTTCAACTATGTAGGAAAACTAAGAAGTAACACCCAAATATGCTCTGAGTATTTAGCTCCAACTTTGGCATGCCCTCCCACTCAATTATTCCTCCTATACTTAATAGCCCCTCCACCATAATATTAGCATAGAACCATTTCTATCCACTCTATCCAAAGCTGAAAGCACCACTGCCACTTCCCTGAGTTTTGATAATGTACTTGGTCACCCTACTTTTTGGCATATTATGAATAGCTGGTTGAACCTCTCCTTAACCTTTTTAATGTCAGTCTCTCCTCAGGTTACATATCTGACATTTGGATAACTGTCACCCTGATATCATTACACAAAGGTCTACCACCCATTTAAACAATTACATACCGAGTAATGTCACCAGTCCTACATGTTAGGCTAAGTAGTAGATAATATCCATGCTTTTTAGTACAAATTCAGGAAAATTCCTAGGCCTTGATCCAAACCAATTTGGCTTTGTCAAGAAGAGATCCATTATTTGTAACCTTGTACACTTCTCTAAAAGGTCAGTAAAGCCATGGATAATAGTCATTCCATTCACAATAGCTATACTGACCTTGCCAAAACTTTTGTTACAATCCACCATGCAGGTATTATTGACAAGCGTACAAAACTTGATGTAAATCTCTACATTGTCTGTTGGATAGCTAATTAGTTGGCTGTTAAGACTCACATAGTGAAAATTGGAGGAGAATTCCCTGAATGAAAAAAAAAATAAAAAACATGCTGCCAGCAGCACCTCTATGTCCCAATAATGGGATCCTCCTTTTGGGCACCTACCTCTTTGATATATAATCTAATGTTCCAGGCTTATAGTTATCTATGCTTGCTGATAACTGCAAAATTGGTACAACTGTCTACTGACATAATGACACATAGTTACTTCAACTAGGACTTAACTATGCCAACTCTTGGTGTAGTAACAATGGTCTGAAGCTAGTCAAAAATAAATGTAACATGGTTCTATTTGGTACAACAATGTTCCAACCTCATTTCATACAAATGACACCACTCCAAATCTCAATGTTGTCATCAGTGACTTGTGTTCCTATGTGATAGTTCACTATTATTCACCTAGCCAAACTGATTTCCAAAGGCACCTCCTTTAGAGCTAAAGACATCTTAGCCCCCATACTTATCCCTCATAAAGCTCATATTTGACTATAATGCTCCTTTCAGCATGTGTATTTCTAAGTGTACTACTCAATTTGGGAGGCTTCAGAGATTCTTAGCTAAAAATATCTCTGGTCTTGAGTCCCATAGTTATCCTGATAGGCAGTACTCACCTTGTACTCAGGCCTCAATGAACTCCTTCACAGTGGCCTTTGCCTTGCTTTTCAAGCCATGAAAGATGTCAACCTAGTTGACCTTCTGCATCAGTGGCTCCTCAAACTGCCATACAAAGTACTGCAACATACATCAACAAATAAATAAGACATAATCACCAGAAATGTACCTAACCCAACCCATTCTACTTCTGTAGAACAAGCTGCCCCTACATGTCAGAACAATACTCTGTCTCTTTCAAAGTTACTATGGATAACTGAAGGTGCAATTCTAAATTTAACCTGAGGTTATCTTGAATAGTCCTTTTAGACACTGAAAACAAACATCACTGAATTACATAGTAATTCAAGGGTCAGATTAGATTAGGCTCCAGCTTGTATAGTATCAGTCTATGCACCCAAAATATGTCTGAATGAAGTTCATAAAAAGGAATGTAGCAGTACAGCTCATACTGCACACCTAAGCTGAGATGTGTTGATGAGTTAAAATGTCATTCATAGTCATGCACGTTCACTTATAATATGAGTTTTTATGAACTGAGCATTTTAAACAACTGCTTAGTAAGGCCTCCAATCAGCCTGTGCAGGGATTAAGTACAGGTTCTTAGCAAACCACACACAGGCATACACACCCATCCAAAGAGACACACGCACATACATGAATACACAAATACACTCTCACTTGCATGCATGCACGCACACACTGACATGCACACACACAGGCATGAGGAAACAGACATGCGCACACACACACATGCACAAATACACATGTATACACAGGTGTGTGCACACATGCACACACAGGCATGCACACACAAATACAAACATGTTTCCTCTCTCTCTCTCACACACACACACACACACACACACACACACACACACACACACACACACACACACACACACACACACACACACACACACACTTTAAGCGTACACACTCTTGGCTTGGTATAGCATAATGGCAATTTCCATTTGTAAAAGTGGAAACCTTTATGAATAATCAGTTCTAAACATTTTAGTATACTGTATTAAACTGCAAGATGGTTTAGTACATCTACTCATCTAACAACTTAGCAATGTGGTGGTATCAGATGATGAGCATGGCAGCAAAGATAGCTCAAAGTGCAAATGAATGTGTCTTCTTTTGGCTTTTCCCGGTTAGGGGTTGCCACAGCAGATCATTGGTCCGCTAATGATTGGCAGTGGATTTTTATGGTGTCAAGTTGCCAGCCCGGCACCCAAGCTTCAAAGAAAAAAAACACACACACACAATAAACATCAATTTGTGAGTGCATGTACATATGTAGTATTTATTTAATTTGAGAAGTAAGTATACGAGACCTCAGGGACTCTTTTTTTCAACCAATTATAGTTACAATAAAAGAGAGACGGTTGTGCATTTATTTACAAATTCAAGGTAATGAAGTCAGTGTAATAACACCTTATGTAGTACATTGCAGACTATCAGATGAGCCATGCTCTGCTTAACAGGGAAAGCACACTTTTTTATTTAACATTTATACCAAAGGCCTCACTGAGAACAACGACTGGTGTCAGAACCATGGCATTAAGCTCAATGCGAAAAAATGTGCCATCATCCCCTTTGGTCAAACCTCAGCTCCCATGAACTACCACATCAATGGTAGTCCACTGAACACAGAAGGCATTATAAGAGATCTGGGAACACAGATTGACAGCAACCTCTCATTTGACCACCACACTACCACTGTAGTCAGAAAGTCCTTCTATGTGGCACATCTCATTATTAAAGGTTTTGCATCCAGGAAGAAAGTGGTCATTGTCTCCCTCTACTCTTCCCTCATTAGGCCAATCATTGAGTACAATGCCCATTTGGCGTGTACCTCACTAGACACCTGCAACAACTGGAGAGGCCGCAAAAGTACCTCACAAAGAGGATCCTAGGCCTGAAACACTTGTCCTATATGGACAGACACCTCAAAAAACTCCAACTATTCTCTGTCTCATATCACCTACTTAGAGGCAATCTCTGCTTGACTTATAAAGCCATGTCTGACCCAGCTCTGTTAGAAATGCTACAAGTAAAGAAATCCCAATCCCTCTGCACCACACACTTGAGACCTCAACCTCATTATCACAATCAAAAGAACATGCTGGAGGGATAGGTTCGTAACCCAGAGACTGTCCATGCTATGGAATAGACTTCCCATACATGTCAAACAGAGCACCTCACTGGCCCTCTTCAAGAGAAATCTTGATGAGTGGATGGGAAATAGAAAATTCACCCCAGGGATCACTCCAGTGGCTTTACTCGACAGAGGCACTGGGAACTAAGGTCGGGTGGCACGATGCCAGGGTAATCCTATGGGCTAGGCTTGTAAAGGCTCCAGGGCCATTAGCCTAGTACACACCTATGAACCTATGAACCAATGTAGCAAAGACTATCAGCTTCACCAGATACTTCATTACCTAACACTACCCCATCAGTAGGAGGAACATTTAGATTCAAGAATGCCAGCTTTCTTGACTGCTTCTGATGTCAGTTATAAACATCTATATCCTTGGGGTATATGTTAGCCTGTGTAAGACCTCACTGTGTCCATTATAAGCATCTATATCTTTTGTTCTGTGTAAAATCTTTGTAGATTATCAGATTCTTAACTGACAAAGTTATGCAAACAAGAAATGCAATTTATTTTCAATAATAAGTAACTTATCCCAGGTCTACATGCACAGAAACTATGCATAAGTGGTACTGATTAGTAGGACTTTTAAGCTATTTTATAAAAATCAGTCAGATTATGAAAACCCCTTAGTGGGTATGTTATAAGGATTGCTGTAGAACTACATGTTAGAGTTATGTTGTAGTTAAAGCAACAGCATTGGCTGTATGGAGCATCATTAAGGAATTTCCCTAAGCAACAAAACACATAATTAAAGAAATACCAGCAGTTACTTTCTGTGTAGATATGCAGCATCGCAGGGCTGTCAGAGCTACAAATCCAAAGGTGTTTGGCATACAGGCACACAAATCTCCATTTCAGTTAACTCCACTTTCCAGTTACAGACCCACATAAAAGAACAATTTACCATGTTCTGCCACCAGCTATGTGGCAACAAACTAACATCCATCTTAAAAAAAAAAAAAAAAAAACTTTGTTTTTTAACCACTTCTCAGATTCTAGTTAATTCTTCCAACTTACCATTATATGATGCACTGGGCAGCCCATCATCACAGTTCATTCCTATAAATATCAAGATATTCTTCGATATTTAATCCTATGCATCTCATACCATGTAGAAACTATTGTTTCAAAGGCCCTTACAAATCTAAAATTTACCTGTAAATGTGCCAGACCTCTCAGAATTAGTACTGTAGGAAAGCAATTGTAAAAAAATATATTTTTACTAAAATTAGAATATGGTCTTCTGCATTGTAGTCCTCATACAAGTCTGTTGCAATCTGCCCACTTTAAACTCCACATATTTATATTTATCACTGACCAACAAACATAGCATTATCACCTAAACCCAACCATTATGCTGCCAGTAATATTCCATTTTACTTATCTGTTTGCCACAACAATTTATAACATCCTTAATAATGAATTTTACCTTCAGTTAACCAGCAGAGTTTGTCATCCTAATGCCTACTCTTTGTTAAGAAGTCACACCCCAAGCATTAAAACTCTGCTAAAGTACAACTTTCCTTTAACTTAAACAAAAATGATAATTCTCTAACCTGGGCCCATATTCCTGCTTAGCCTACATTTTCTTTCTTTCAGTAATCCCTGTATATCCCTAATTTTCCACGTCTTACACTTACTTCCAACAAAATCGCCCAGGACAGCACTTTCTACTCCCTACCTCACAGCAGTTGCACTTCTGTCTTTCTTACATATAACTTTAAATGCTAAACAAGACCTTATATATGCTAGAGACTAGTTTGTTAAAGGCAAAACACACTTGAAAAAAATATAATCCCTGAGGTAATATATTTGAAAAGCGTCTAATGCCTCTCTATACATGAATGTTTATAAGTTACACCTTTCTTATATATAACTGAGCTGTATTATAGGGTTATAGCTATCCGCTACCTTATATTGATGTATGTTTTATAAATGTCTTATTGTTATGTTATGTTATGTTACTTAATCTTGTATCATAGTGTGACTCCTGTCATGGCAGAAATAGTAATTTTGGCCCTCTTACTTACCTGGTTAACAAATTAAACAAATAAATAAATAAATAAATAAAATGAGAGATGCCTACCAGAAATATTAGAGTGTATTACTGAGCCAAGGGGGATTCATGAAGTTCAATTCATTACTGTGCAGTATGTCTATGAATCACACACTGGGTCACAAGAAAGGAAACTAGGTGTTAACAACTTGCACTAAGCTACAAACTGCTTACATTTAATTTCTGGGGTAATTTGTATTGATCTGCAACTGGCCAGTTCTGCATACATTTATCCATAAACACCCATGAAAGATAAGCATATCTTTATCTCGATCCCAAATACAGGTTTACTACTTGCATACACAAGACAATAAGATGATGACAGAAAATGTTGCTACAAATGAAAAATGCAGACCGAGCTACATCAACCTATAAAATGTTTTATGGCTACAGTATAAATCAACAGATCTGATTGGCTAAAACAGGTCTTGTGAACAGCAGTAAAACTGCTGCATGACTGTTTAACTTTCAGTACAATAACATCATTAAATAAAATTCAGCCTTGTCACCATTATGACACTGGTGCAAAGTTTGAAACTATCATAAAATTAAAATAAACACCGTTGTGTTTACTGATGGTACAATCTAGTAAATAAACTACTGGCATAAAAATTTAAAAGTAAACAAAATGAATGCTACTAAAGTGTAAGTGATTGCATTTAATATGCCACAGCTTCAGTGGCATAAATTAAATTGTATCCACATTCTGGGTGTAGTTATTCCTTTAATTTAACATGCTCACACAATACTTCACATGCACATCTCCATTGAAACCTTTCGTTGTGGACAAACATGAGCACTGCAACAAGATCTACCATATCAAATACTTGTTTAAAAAAGGGTAACACATATCTGCATCCATTCCATACTGCTGTTACTGACTGCTGCTCCACCACAAGTAGCAGATTTATGCACTCATGTCATATGTACCCATGCAGGCTTTACACATGCAGTCAAACTGTGCAAGTCATGAATAAATCTGCCCTCACCAACACATGAGGAAAAATTACTGATATAGTAACCTAGATATTTCTTCATTTTAGTTTGTCACAGGGAATAAATGGTAGACCACATATGTGGTGGAAAATGTGACCATGACAGAAGGACAGCTAATGCTATGAGGAAGAAATAAGCACACATTTGTTTCAAAAGCCACAACAGTCTAAGCAGTCCTTCTTTTTCAGCGTACTGTTTCTTGATTTATCACTTTATATTGAGCAGGTATAACTCTCAACAGAATGTGGACAGATAACTGGTGTGGAGCACGATAAGGTGAATGTCATTGAATTGTTTTTAACAATGTTCTCTTACTTTGTGACTATCATTGTGAGGTGAGCACAGCTGCATTTAGCTCCTATCAGTTTCCAACTTGGAGAGCTTTAATCAAGTTGGCCACTAGGTAGCAACATACACTACTAATTGTATAAGATCCTTATTCCCTCTGTAGGCAAACAGGTGAGTTCCAGAGTCTAAGATTAAAACTATTCCAAAACAAAACTTTAGTTCAGTCCCAATTCCCTTAGCTCTACTCATCCTTAAAGAACTTGATAGCAACATATGTTTTCTGTAAGCTTAAAAGCTCTAACAAAATGTATTCTCTTACTTACATTTCCTGGCTCCTGATTGTTCATGGGTTCATAGGTTGATACTAGGCTATCTGCCCTAGGGCATTTATAAGCCTAGCCAGAGTGTGTTTGGCTTTTGCCACCCTTTTAGATTAGTTGACTGTGCCTCTGTATAGTAGGTCACAGAAGATAGCCCTTTTAAGGTTAGTTTACTGTGCCTCTGTCTAGTAGGGACACAGAAGAGATCCCAGGGGTAAACCTACGATCTCCCATCCACTCGTCAAGATTTCTGTTGAAGAGGGTCATTGAGGGGCTCTGCCTAACATGGATTGGGATTTTGTTCCAGAGTGAGGGGAGCCTCTGGGATATGAATCTGTCCCTCCAGCATGTCCTATTTATTTCTGCGCTGATGTTTAAGTCCATGGAGCATGTAGCTCTAAGGGATTTGGATTTCCTGAGGTGGAGCATGTCCATTAATTCTGGTTTGGACATGGCTTTATACATCAGTTTTTTTTTTCTTTTCTTTTTTAATTCCCTCCTGCTAGGGCTTGCTCTGATCACTCTGTTCACCCTTCGGACTCACTCCACTCCCCTACCCTGCCTCTATATCCCACCCGCCACCAGTGCTTCCACTCTTGTGCACTAGGCTGGCACTCCCTCACTCTATTCATCCAATTAGATGCACTTCCTGTTATGGGATAAACTGAGGAAAATGTCAAAGGCAAGAAGAAAACCAAATAAATGAAAAAAACTGGCAGGAAGGGTCCCAAGGAACACCAAACACAAAAATGTTGAATAAAAGCAAACTTTAATGCTGAATAAATCCAATAAATCCAATAAAATCGATGTGAGCACTATCGTTAAAACAATGTTAACTTCATCAGACAAGAGTCAATGTGCACAGCCAATGTTTAAATACATTTTAAAACACCTTCTAACACATTCTGATTGGACACAGAAAACCAGCTGAACCATGAGTAAAATGAGTAGCTGTAGTTAACCCTTTGCTAACTGTTATAACAACACTTCACTTTAAAAAACAAGAACTGGAGGACTTAGATTTGCCCTCAGTTAATGATACCAGTACTGAACTTTCAGTTAATGGACTTTTAGAATATAACAATCATTCAGAGCAGTCTACTAATGTATGCACAGTTGTCTAGAACAACCAGGAAGACTTTGCAGTGTATAATTATTCTGAGCTAATTATTGATGAGGCTACAGCCAACCTCCTCTCAAAGGGAATGACTTTTGTACCTTGTGTTTGGTGTTCCTTGGGACCCTTCCTGCCAGTTTTTTCATTCATTTGGTTCACTTCCTGTTATCCTGTTTCCTCCTCCTCCTAGACCTATAACATGCATGTGCTTCACCTATCACTTCTTACTACACTCATATTACTATCTCACCTCACTATTTATCACCACAACACATTTGAGACACCCACTTTTCACCATACCACAAACCCACTTTACCATACTACTCCATGTACATATCTCACCATCTGTCCTACACTTGTCAATATTACTAGCCTCCAATATTTTCCACTTAAAATAATACCTACTAAAATAGTCACTAAAACCCTCAGTTATTCAACAATGAGCTTATCAAATGATTGAAACTACTTACCAACATTGCCTCTAGGCTACTGCTTAGTGGTGACATCCACCCAAACCCTGGACCACTCTCAGATAACACTAACCCTCCTAGTCACTCTAGTCTCAACACCCCTACACATCCAATCCTAAACAGAAAAAAATCAGACCTATTGCTAATGAACATTAACAATGCCAACAAATTAGACATCCTCCATGCCACTCTAGCCACATATTCCCCAGACATAGTAATAATCACTGAAACATGGCTAAAACCAAATACAAAAAAATAATGAAATACTACCCCCAGGTTACTCCATACTTCAGATGTATAGACTCAACAAAGAGGAGGTGGAGTTGCTATCCTCTTTAAAGACCATTTCACTTTAACTTTCCTTGATGGCAGAACCCTACAACTTGACAGTGCAGAAATCATCTATGTCACACTAACTATAAATTCAAGAAAAACACAATATAATTGGCTGCTATATCCCACCTGGAAATAATGCCTCAGTTATAGAATGTCTATTGCACTGGACAAGTAGTACACTTAGTCAGGAGGCATTCATACTGGGGGATTTTAATTTAGACTGGTTTGCATGTGATACAGATCACCCCATTCATCACATAAACGTGCATGGTTTTACACAAACTATTCAAGAACCTACCCGAATAGATAAAGCTAGTAAAAAACAACCCACCTTGCGCTGGATATTGCTAAATAACTCCTCTCACTCATTCCAATCAGGTTGCCTTCAGGATGGTCTGAGTGACCACTTACCCACATTTCTTATACAACACATATTCCCACCAAAACCTATTATGTTTAAACAACTCAGAAAAAAAAACACAACTTTAATCTTGACAACTTCCTAGCTGGCCTACAAAGGTGCAATTGGACTCCACTCAAATACCTTGGCCTAGATGATGCAGTGAACCACTTTAATAAATTTTTTTTAGATATATTAAATGCACATGCCCCTGTTAGAACCATCAAAGTAAAATCAAACTATGCACCCTGGCTAAGCAGAGACACTAGGGCCTTTCTGAAAACTACAGATAAAGCATGGGAACTATGGCATAACACTAACACAGTAGTTTCTATAACACTAACACAGTAGTTTCTAAACAACAGTATCAGGAACTTAGAAATTAAGCAAAAAAACAATTAAAACAGGATAAAATAAATTTCTATCATAACATTCAAAACACATATAAAAAAAACCTCAAATACTCTGGCCGGCTATAAACTCAGTCCTTCACCCAGAAAAATCTACTACACCAACCCCAAACATCCACAACAATTCCAATAGCAGGGCTACCATTTTTAACAAACATTTTATTGACTCTGTAATTGCCTTTTCCAAGCAGCAGACCCCTACTCCTGATACCAAACCAGCCAAGTCTACAACCAGCAATGCCTCGTTCTCTTTCTTCCCAGTTCCTGTAGCCACTATAAAAAAACTACTCCAGAAACTAAAACCTACTACACTTGTAGTTGATAACTTACCCAGTGAATACCTCAAAATTGCAGCTGAATCTATAGCCCTCCCAGTATCAATCCTTATAAATAGATCCATTCTCAAAAACAAGCCCCCAGATTCACAAAAGCTTGCATAGAGTGCAAGATTGGTGCAGGAGCCCATGCAGGCAATGTGTCTGCCGTGCGATCCAGGAACAGCCTGCAGGGATGTGCACGAGTGTTCCTGCACTAATCTTGCATGGACTAAGCCCTGGTATGCAAATCACCCCATTTGCAGGTGAAATCCTTGCAAATGAGGTGATTTTGCAATCCAGAAAGCTTGCAAAAGTCCGTGCAAGACTAGTGCTATCCGGAGAAATGTACTCGGTTAGTAGCCGAGTACATTCCTGCAAAATCCAAAATGGAGCTATGACGGCTGCAAATAAAAGCTGCATATCATTGAGGAAGCATGCCAATGGCCAAGTATAAGGCCTTTGGCATTGCAAACAATACAAAAAATAAAAAAATCAACTTTTATTTTTTTTTTTTGCCGATCTCGGCTGTTTAAGCATAGGACAGCAGCGCGCAAACGGGATCGGGGGGGGGATAAGAAAATAAACCTAAAATAAGCATTCTAACTAAAATCAGCATTCTGCCATGCAAGTCAATGGCAATCAGAAGACAACCTAGCCAGTGAGTAGTGTTTGCTAAGGGGGAGGCTCAGTGTGAGATATGTAACTATGCATTAGCAGGCAATCCTATGCAAATGAGGGGAAGGATAGTGAATCCCAGTTTTCCCCAGCATGTGAGGCAGGTCCCAACAGTGTAAGAGTATAAATAGCTGGGTGCAAGACTAGGAGGTAGGTGACATCATGGAGGGGGGGGGGGTGTCAGGCATCCTGTAAGCAGATTGGAGGCCTGTGGCTTGGGTTTGCTCCTAGCTTAGCACAGCTAGGCTAGGGGGTGTGTCTAAACCTGCCTAGCACTCTTTACAAAGTGTAAGTGGGTGTGCGCGCCATGCACCATGTTTTACAGGAAGAACAAAGAAGTTAAACCAGGAAATAGCAACAGTGTGCACCTATGGGCACTGTGTTTGCACGGCATGCCCCTGGGCTTAAACAGGGAGGCAATGGGAAGGGAAACCAGCAGTAGGAAGGTAATCAAGAAGAACTAGCTTAGCCCTGGGAGTTATCACAATTCCCATATCTGGCATCTGACACAGCTGTACCAGAGATTTGCCAGTGGGAACATCCCATACGGCCACCTAGTGGGGGATGCTGGGTACTCACTGGAGCTGTGGCTGATGACACTCATCAGAAATGCACACACACCCGAACAAGAGCTCCATAATGAGGCACATGCACAAACAAGAATCATAATAGAGCGTGTGTTTGGGATGCTCGAGTCATGGTTCCAATGCCAGGACACATCCAGTAGAGCCTTGCAGTACTCTCCAGCTACATGTACCCAATTTTCATGGCATGTGCCATGCTACACAATATGATCCTGTGGAAGCAGCTGCGCAGGAACAGCATGGGGCAGGGCCACACAGTCCCCCACCACTGCCAAGGCCAGCACAGGCACAGAGTGACTCGGAGGAGGAACAACATGAGCCTGCACCTGTATGCAGAAGGAGGCATGCACAGTATGCCTTGGCTTTGGCAAAGAGGCAACGCATAGCACACACACTGACACAGTAAGAACCCAGAGAACCCAGGGAATGGAAACTCTCTCTGACTTGCACATACAGTAAAAGGGATGCCAAAAATGAAACTACCTGTGCTTTACCATATATAGGGAGTGTATTATGTGCATCTGACATAGACAGCCCTCCAGCACCATCCTCAATACTGGCACAGCCGCAAGGTAAGTCATCCTTCCTATCAATCACTGAATGCAGTAGTATGGTCTGCTAGTTGTATCAATGGTATGGATGTGAACATGCAAGGAAGGGAACTGGGTGGCTGAATGACTGGATGGGAGAAAGGAAAATGACTGGATGGGAGAAAGGAAATTCACCCCAGGGATCACGTCAGTCGCCCTGCTAGACAGGGGTCCAGGGAAGTAAATACTGTGGGAAGAAATAGCCAGGGAATTGTTATGGCTTGGCTTGTATAGGCCCTAGGGCCGATAGCCTAGTACCAACCTATGAACCTATGAATGGGATGGCAGCAGATAGTGGACCCCTATATGGGCAGCATGAAACCATAACAAATACTGGTGTCAACAAAGTAGGCAGTAACAGACAACGTGAAAAAACCCACTGCAGGACATATGCTGGCCCAAATGTGTGTCCATAGGGCACACACATGCATGTCATGGAGGTTCACATACCCAACAACAGTCCCACCCAGCCAGCAGGACAGGTGTAGATGAACACAAGGAAAGGCTGTGCTAAGGTCCTTAAGGTATGGCAATGGAGATCAACTCCCCTCCCGAACTACACTGAGTATAACAGGTCAGGAAGTGGGATGTCATTCATGAAGGGTAGGAAGTCTGAAATGGCAATGTAGGTCAACAAAACTTATAAACTGTACTACACTGATATGCCTGTAATCTGCAGGATAGGTCAGAATACAGATTATTTAAAAGGAAGCCAGCAGACTACTTGAAATACCAGTGCAGTCAAAGCAAATGTCCACAGTTGGCAGGTGTGCCCCACCAAACCCTATGTAGAAATGTATTAGCATCCATGTGTTGGAGTAATAACAGTGAGCACAGAGTACCTGTGCTTGCCAAAGTAGAAGGATGGATTGTGTCATGTGCACAATATGCAGAGATCTGAGTGCCAGGTTGATGTGTGGAGGCCAGCATGGTACCTCAAATAGCAGGTGAGTATAGCAGAAATGTCTACAATAGTCAGGTGTGCCCCCCATCCCTATGTAGTATAGCAGTAGGATCTATGTGTGGGTATCACAGCAGCAGAGCACAGAGTACCTGAGCTTCTCCAATTATAAAGATGGAATGTTGCATGTGTACAATATGCAGAGATCTGAGTGTCAGGTTGTTGTCTGGAAGCCAACAGAGTACCTGACATATCAGGTGGTTGTAGGACATGTTCACAGTTGTGATGTGTGCCCCCACCAACCCTTTGTATTACCAGTCATGTGTGGGAGTAATAACAGTGAGCACTGAGTACCTGCGCTGGTCAAATCAGCAAGATAGATAATTGCATGTCTACAATAGGCAGAGCTCTGTGTGTTAGGTAGTTCTGAGTGGAATGCTGTGTGAAAGTGTTCAGCAAATAGCCATGGATGGTGTGTCCTGGTGTCCAATGGTCAGTACTGCTGATGACTGGGTCAAGTCCACACAACTGCAGTGCCAAACAGACTGGTATCCCAGCAAGACATGTTACAGCAGTAGACCATATGATATGTACAGATGTCACAACTATCACCCTCTGGAAGATGGACATGGCATGAGTGTTGGCCCAGACATACACACATTACACAGGTGGAAGTACCATAGAGAAAGACTGTTTAAACTTTCACAGTGAAATGGAGACACCCTCCGTTTGCACATACAGGTTCACAGCACATCAGTTGGTTGTGTAGTATGGGGAACTAAGATGTACTGTGGGCAAACACTGGGAGACCACAAAAGGCATAGGCATGATGTATGTAGAAGCTGCTGGTGTCCACCCACTAGCCACCAGCAGGGGAAAGGGCCACATATACCTGTGAGGCAGTTGCAAGTAGCTACCCTAGCATACATGCAGCCAGTCTGGCCCAACATCAGCCTCAGGTAACACACAGGCCTCCTCCCTGCTGCTGTGAATGAGTATAATATGATCCCCACATTACTATGTGAATACTCACAGAATGCAGCATGCTGAAGAGGTGTCCCACACAGGTGTGTCCATAGCTATAAGCTGCACCCTGCCAGCATCCACATCAATGGATAGATAAGGACAGAAACAATTGCCATCACCACCTTGCACACCTAGCCTATCAATCCAGGGGAATACGTTGCCTTACAGCCTGGGTCTGCACAACTGACAGAATGCACTGGCCTGCTACATATAGCCTGCATCAGTACCCAATGCCCCACTGTCCTCTGTCTCAGGTCTGTATCACACCCATACCCCCACTGTATGTTACCCCATGGAGTCCCACATAATGACAAAACACAGACCACAGAACACAAATGCAAGGACATGTTGACAAATCCCAGTAGTATGTCCAGTATGTTCCAATGCATGAACTGTAGACCAACCTGTACATACTGCTGGGATGGAGTGGCAACTATAGGCATACCTATCAGATATTGTGTGCATAATGATAGGAAGAGGACAGATTAATGGGGGGGGGGGGGCAGCATCGCCACCATGGAGTATGTGAAGGGTGAAACCCTGATGTGTGCACATACTTATCATGGCTGCAAACACTGGGATGGGTGGCCACAAACCAGCTTGCAAACCAAATTGTGAAGGGTTAATGATCAGAATAATGAGCTCTGCTTCTGGATAACGTCAATGATTCTGAATACCTGGGCGGTATGGCCACAGCACGTAATGGCCATCCTGTCACGGTGATAATTGTACAGGCATGTGACCCACAGCCACAACAGCACCAAGGTGCTGGACCATATACACAGACCCATCAGCAAGTGTCTGCAGTTTCCATGCCAGAATGACATGAGTGTGCAAGAATATGTAGGTTGCACACAACATTACTGGACAAAGCTGCATTAATTTTGTAATCCCCAGGAACCTACTGCCAGCAAAGATGTATACCTGTCAGTAGTTGATGACATAAAACATCAGAGGGTAAAACACCACATATCACTGAGTATCCCTGCCAACACCAAAACCATGTAGCAGAAGCACCACAGACACAATTAGCAACAATCTCACTAGACTTTGCCCATTGTCGACCCACATTGTCAACCAATCTACAGATATCCTGCAGAAGCAGGTTACTAGCTGTAGGTGTAGAGCACAAATGCCTGCACTGAAGTACAGCCTACCTGGACTGGAGTCACGCATGCAAGATAGACACTCATACTGGGCATGTTCACACACTTAGAGAAGCGAAGGCCATGTCAGAAAACAAATTACAGAAGGGTCATACTGGGCATGTCTGGAAACAACTGTGGACTATACACAGCAGTCAGTCACAGATGTCTGTGCAAACACTCCACATTACACACCAGTCAAGCTCTGCACACACAATGGATGAGAATATGCACATATATCCAAGGACAGCACACTATAACAGCCCAGACATACACATAATAGATGTGGGAAGAGAGTGACAGACAGTGACAGACAGCTCCCCTCCCATGAGACCTGTCCCACACAGGACACTCCCATTTTGCAAAAACATATGATGTGCAAATGTCCATCACTATACACAATTGCCCCTGGTAGCCTTCCAGTCAGTACACCTTTCATTGCCTTTCTTTGACAAGCCTGCTGATGTCATTCCCTGTGAAATACACCTTTGGTGAAAGAGTACCCCAGTAAACTCTGTGGTGCATTCTGTAACTGTGTAATGCTCTAATGTGCTGTAGTACTTAGGAGGTGTTTTAATCTCATTCATGGCAACTGTGAGTATCTGTATGTGTAGGGCCTAATGCTTTTGTGGACAGTCAGTACACCTTTCATTGCCTTTCTTTGACAAGCCTGCTGATGTCATTTCCTCTGAAATACACCTTTGGTGAAAAAGGATCCCAGTAATCTCTGTGGGGTGCTCTGTAACTGCATAATGCTCTAATGTGCTGCAGTAGTTAGGTAGGTGTTCTAATCCCATTCATAGCAACTGTGAGTCTGTGTATGTGTAGGGCCCAATGCTTTTGTGGACAGTCAGTACACCTGTCATTGCCCTTCTTTGACAAGCCTGTTGATGTCATTCCATGTGAAATACACCTTTGGCGAAACAAAATCCCAGTCATTTCTGTGGTGTGTGCTGTAACTGCATGATGCTGTAGTGTGATAAACTAGTTAGGTAGGGGTTCTATACCCAGACATGGTAAGTATGAATGTTTGTGTGTGTCCCTTTGTCAGAGTGGAGAGCAATGTTTTTAAGGCCATTCACATGCACTACAACCTCCATTGCCCTGCTTTGGCAAGTCTGCTGACATCATCGACTGTGAAATACACCTTTGTGGACAGGGATCCCAGTGATCTCTGTGGTACATGCTATAACTGCATAATGCTGTAGTGTGATAAGCTAGTTAGGTAGGGGTTCTATTCCTGGACATGGTAGGTGCGGTGTGTGTGTGCTTGTAATACGTAACCTGTGTGGAAGTGGCTGTGACTGTGTAACACAGGAATCCATTGAGGAGCTGGTTTTGTACTTTTCCTATATGGTGGCCATATTATATGTCACAATGTTCACCTTACAAGGATGACAGATGTCAATCAGCGGAGATGCTGGGGTGCCAATCCACACCCCTACATGTGATACAAGGCCTGGTGAACAAAGTAAGCAACCCTAGTATTACACAGAGTACAGTATAAACCTGTGTCGCATACACAATCACACTTGCCTAGACAGCTACCGCTATGTTGGTAGTACCCTGCATACTGTTCACAGATAGCAAGCATGATGTGATTGCAGTGGGCTACAGAGGGCATGGCACCCTGTCCATCAGTAAAATAGGCACTTAACTGAAGACAGTGCACCTTCACTATGTTCTCCATTGGATGCCTACAACATCTGTAGTGCCATCACATGTGGTCCACAAAGGACTCTCCATGAGCATGCCCTGCCACAAGAGGTCAGGAGTGGCACACGTGATGATAATAGTCTGTGTACATAACATAGACCTGGCAATCCAGGTACACTTCCACATGTCACTGTACATGAATGTGGGATGTGTGCACATCCCAGACACCATCCATGTCATGGACTATAGAACACATACATGGCAAGCATTGCACAGCACTGGCCACACACAATACTAACCCAGGTGACAGGATGGTGAATACCCACCTGTGTGGGACATTCCGACACTACACACCTGACCCACACTGCAGACCATTGTCATGTGGCCTGATGCCAAAGTATAACCCTCACCTAGCCTTGTGCAGCCTTCTGGCACAGCCAACCGCTACACACCCATGAAGCAATGCACACATGCACGTCAGTACTGGCACCCTGTGTTCCTGTGGGTGGTGTATGATGCTTCCATCTACATTCACAACTGATACAACTCCCATTGGTATACTGAAGCATTCCGACTGATGTCAGACACTTTCACATACCCTTTGCCCATAGTACAGCAAAATAATTCCTGTGGTGCATGTGATACCTATGCAGTACTGTATTGTGGTAAAATAACTAGGTAGGAAGTGTATTTCAGACAGATGTCACTCACCAGCACATATATTTTTGGACAGCTCACCAACATGTACGCTATGTGGTGCATGCAAAAACTGCATGCACATGTGATAGTAATGCATTGTTAGTCAGGGATTTGAATCCCTGTACTGGTATATGTGTCACACAAACATGCTTCAGTTTTACTCTCCCATGCCTTCCCTGATGTACTTTGTCTCTGTATGTCCCTCCCAGACCCTCCCTGGTGGATGTGGATATGTACACCTGCTCTGATTAGGCAGCAGCTAGTGTTTTGTAAGTGTTGGTCATGATCAACTAATGACCTCTGCACAAATTGCAGTCCTCCTCTAGCTGATTGAATGTGACACAGCTGTGGTAACATTCCCATAGTCAATTGCATGGAAACACACTATAATGTCTAGGAACATCATGTTGTTGTTGGGCCGTGAAAATCATTGTGGGTGGAACCTAGATCTGGTGTTTGGCAAACATCATCACAGATGGGTTTGGGATTTACCTCCAACAACATGCACTGTGGAAAATGGCCAACAGACAGGAGGGGATGTGCCAGACATGACTATAGAATGTAAGTGTTGCTGTTCTTAATTTAGAGTAATGTCAGTTTAACAGGGTGTGTGTGGTTATGGCTAGTCTGCCTGTTTTACGATGTTTGTGAGGAAATCCCCATCTGTAGGGTCATCTGGAGACTGGTTAGAGTGTTGAACCTTTTGTTCCTTGTGTTACTCAGAGAACACCTATCTGAGAATGGCAAAAGCATAGTGTGAGGATTGCAGTCAGTGCATGGTGACAGCCATGAGAGTTACTGACTTCATATCCCAGATTGGATATAATTCACAAAACACAGTGGTATGACAGTAAATGTCTGAGGTTGCCACAGCATCATGCCAATATTGTGCCAGTGTTCATAGCACTACTCACATGTCTGTCACCCTTTGTACATATGTCATGCAGGATATGTGCATGTGTTTCCCTTGCTCAGCAACTGTTCTAGATCTGGTGTTTTGTGGTAATGGGAATATCTATGCATGCTGTTATAAGTAATCCTGACTGCTGCTGACTATTACTTGCCCTTATCTGTTTTAATACCATAACACCATAGCCCATATGGGAATGCCGATGTCAGTCGACCCACCGATCCCACCTCAGCTGGCCATGGCACCAGGCACCAGCAGGTCTGGGTCCCAGTCTGAGAGCTCCTCCTCCATTGTCCATGCATGACCTTTGGGTGGAACTGCTGCAGGTGATGGTGCTTGCCCCCCCGGGAGTGGGGAGGACAGGAACCTGTCACCTGCTGTCAGGTCCAGTCCATGGTGTGTAGGGAGCTTAGCAAAGAGTTTCAAGACCACCTACACCAGTTTGAGGGCCGCATGGTGCACTCAAAGGGTGAGCCTGCACCTCCTACCCAGCTCATAGCACAGCCACCTTTGGGGCCGTGAAGATGCAGTGGTGACTGCCCATGGGTGGGGACCTCAGTCCCACTGTTTCCATTTGGGGGTTCATGGGTTTGCAACTTCAAAACAGTCCTCCCCATCCAGGGTGTTCCCCTCACATGTCATATACCACCCCTGTATGCTGTCTTGTCTGTCTTGTCTGTTATCCTACCCAACCTATCCTCCCCAGGCATACCTACTGTCCTTCCCCAACATCTCACTCGCACCTTCAAAAATGAGCAATCTGTTCCCAAATAATATCTTACCCCATACATAGCTGTCCATTCCACACATGTGTCCACTGAGCACATGTAATGTGGTCTAATTGGCATCACAACATATTATTGTTGTCCTCACCCCTCTCTCAGGGGTTTGAGTGTCCAAACCTACCTCCAACTTCAGTGTATATGCACAGCTGTTGCTGTAGAAGAAATGGGCAGCTATGGACCTTCCCTATACCCTTCCTGCACATTCCTAGCTATTTTCCCTACTGTCTTTCCCTCTTTGTGCCCCTTTTTCACCACTGTCCTATCAACCCTTTTTTCTCTTCTTTAAAGGAAATTAGCATAGGGATAAGCGGGAGTAAGCAGTTTAAAGCGTTAGTAAGTGGCTTTGTGTGGGTTTTCAAGACTGTAAGCACTGCGTACACAAAGTAAGCAATTTTGAGGCTAACTTGGTGTAACCAGATTTTACCGGCAGGTAACATTGCTTACTGTCACGCAAACTTGTGCAAACCCACTTACAACTGCTTAAAAGTGCCTTAATCACCCTGTATCCAACTGCCCTTGTTCTGCCCAGCAACAAAATAAACAGCCTCTACAAATCTTGAACCCATGAGCCTGCACACCATAGTCAATGTGATTTCCCAGTAAGCCATCGCAGATATACATAACACTGATGTTTTCACACACATAGTATCCAGCAATAACATTCCATCAGTATGGGAAATGTATTGATATATGTAGATGTATGTGTGTATGTCCATATATGTACAACTTAAATAGATATATACCTCTCCCTCTCTATATTACATATATATATATATATATATATATATATATATATATATATATATATATATACACACACATATCTATACACATCTACATATAGGCATATACATACTGCATACATCCAACACCCGCATGCCTAGACTCATAATTTCATAACCATAGTTCCCTCAACCCACCCCCACGCTCCTCATCCACAGCAGTCCTCAGTTCTACAGGTACCAACTGAATCTAAGCACACAACTACAGATTGCCCACTCTCCGCTTCTCGGGACACATCACGTAAGTTGTCTCGACCCATGGATTTTTAGGCTTCCCGAACATTCAATCCGCAAACATACATACATTTCTTTGCTTACCTATGAGGCATGGTATGTTACTCCGAAGACTCTTTTTGGCAGAATTTTTGGGGTCGACCCGCCAGGGATGAACATGCGATTGTTTCAAGATTAGACTTAGCAGGTTGACACTGTTTCTTCCACTGGTAGTATCCTGGCAGTAGTCTGGGAAGCAGTGTTGTGCTATGCTTAGCAGTGCTTATTTGATTTGCATGATATTTGCCTTTTGGCATTGATTTCCCCTTCATTACATGTTATATATGTGTCTTGTATCCTTGAGTCATGTGTACATACACTGTATGGGGTCCTGGGAACTTCTACACTTCATTACAATAACACCTCACATCTGGACTTACTGCAGTACTCCAGTTCACATTATTTATTATTTATTTTATTTTTTTATTATTTTACATTTGGTGACCGGGCTAGTCTAACTAGATATATGTCCATTTTCAGTAGAGGCCCGGGGAGATAAGCTCCAAGGAAGCAAAATACAATCACTTATACAAAAAAATGAATGTGTACAATGAACATTGCAGGTACAGAACAGAGAATAATCACAGAGGTTGTTTGTTCATAGCATACTGCTAAATATACAGATACAATTAGTGCAATACAAATGCAGTTGCAATACAACATGTAAAAAGATAGCAGCTGAGTTATACAATATATCAGTAAACAAGTTGTCATAAAGAAAAAGCAGGAGCTGAAATATACAGTATATGAGTAAAACTAGTCTCGTTAATGAAATTATGAGGATGTGAGTAAAAATATCCAGAAGGTCTAGGTCAGTTGTTTCTAAGAAAAGGAACAAGACTACTGAGAAGAGGAGGGTAGGTAGATCCAAGTAAGAGAGGTAGTAGATCAGTCAGGTTTAGTACAAGGGCACAACCAGTGTGTTCTGAGGAAAAGTTTCAGTTTGTTTTTAAAGAGTGATATAGAGGGAAGAGAGGAAAGTTCACTAGGAAGAAGGTTCCAGGATTTTCCAACAGTATTAAGGAAAAGAGAGTGCCTGCCTCTGTTGTTTGATTTACAAATATTTACAAGAAGTCTATGTGATGAACGTAAGGTCTTTAGATTGCTGTAGGGGATAATGAGGGTAGATAGTATAGGGGTATTGGATGGATGTTAAAGGGTATTGTGGACAATGGTAAGTTGGTGGAATTTAAGCTGATTTTGTAATTCAAGCCATCCTAGTTGCTTTAGGTTAATACAGTGGTGGGTTCTGAAAGGGTTGCCTGTAGCAAATCTGGCTATGTTATTGTAGGAGTTTTTCATTTTATTAAGGTCGTTTTAGAGAGATTAGTATATATGGGTGAGTTATAGAGGAGAGTAGAAATTAGATGAGTGTGAGCAATAGTTATTCTTGCTGCAGGAGAGAGGAAGGGTTTGATCCTGTAGAGAGAGCCTAGTTTTCTATTAACAGATTTTAGGGTATTGTTAATATGGGTGTCAAAGTTAAGGTTGTTGTCTATAGTGATACCTAGTAGTTTAGTAGTTGGGTCTGGGGATATGGGAGTACTGTTATTGGATGTTACTGTGAAGTCTATTAGGGGGACTTACAAGTAGGAGTGAAAAAGAGGAGTTTAGATTTTTGGGGGTTCAGAAGGAGACAGCGTAGAGTAAACCATTGTTCAACTGTGTTAAAGACCGTTTGGGTAAGGGAGTGAAGTTCAGATGTAGATGTGGCTGAGCATATGAGTGTAGAATCATCTGCGTATTGTATGCATGTAGCTTGGGGGATTGCTAGGGGATGGTCATTGATAAATATAATAATAGGAGAGGTCCTAATATGGACCCTTGAGGGACACCTATGTTAATAGGCAGATGGGTAGAAAGAGTGTTATGCCAAAGCACGGCCTGTTGTCTGTTGTCCAGATAGGACTGGAACAATTTTATAGCTAATGCATCTAGTGACAGAGATTTGAAGATATTTATAAGTATCTGGTGATTTACTATATCGAACGTCTTAGACAGATCTATAAACAGTACAGAGGAAAGCATATTGAGGTCACGTTTTTTGTTGATACAGTCAGTGAAGGAAAGGAGGGCAGCAGTAGTGCTGTGGGAAGGTATGAAACCATGTTGAGAGTTGAAAAGTAAGTTATTTTGGATTAGGTGGTCTAGCAATTGTCTATGGATGCATTTTTCCATGATCTTTGCTAGGGGAGACAGTAGGGCAATAGGACAGTAATTGGAGAGTTCAGTGGAGTTTCCTCCCTTATGAAGGGGGATAATATGGGAGACCTTCCATATTCTAGGGATGAGTCCTTCACTGATGGTTCTTTTTATAAGAATGGAAATGGGGTAGGCAATAGATTAGGCTGCTTTTTGTAAATATTCAGAGGGTAGTTGGTCTGCTGAGGGAGTGCATGGTTTCAGTTTTTGGATAAGGGCAATAATTTATGTAGTTGGGACTGGTTGGAAGAGAAATGGAGGGGGTGGGTTAGTGATAGAGTTGGATATAGATAAGTCCTGAGTGGATAACTGACTGGCAAGGGTTTGAACGGCCTCAGTGAAAAAGGTATTAAAGGCATTAGCAGTCTGCTTGGGATTCTCTTGGTCTATGCCTTGTGGGTTTGGTGTAATGGATTGACCTGGGTGTAATAATTGATTAATACTTGCCCAGAACTTTTGTGGTTTATTATGGTGAGTCTGCTGGAATTGTAGGTAGTAGTTTATTTTGTCAGACAGTACAGCTTTTTTAGTTTCATTTCTTAGTTGCCTGAAGTTTTATTGATCTACTGGGTTTTTAGTTAAGCGAGATTTATTACAGTATTTATTTCTGAGTTGGATTTTTTGCCTGGTTTCTTTTGAAAGTCATGGGGCAGATTTAGTTCTCATTCTAAGAGAGCGGGTTGGTGCATGGTGATCTAGTATGGCGAGAAAGTTAGAATTAAAGTAATTAACAGCTTCCTCCAGTGGGAGGTATTTTAAGGGAGACCAGTTACATGCTCTTAGTTCCTTTTGGAAGAGATCAGGGTTGAAGTTTTCTTGGTTCTAATTGTCCTAGATATGGTTGAATTAGGTAGATTGGTTTTAAGCCTGATGATATAGGTTAGTGAGTGGTCACTTACATCATCAGAGAGGGTTCCAGATTCATATGTCTGGAGATGATTATTTATGAGAATCCAATCTAAGGTACTTTCTTTCTTATTAGGCTTGTTTATCCTGGTAGGGGAGGTAATGGTTTGTGAAAAACCAAAAAGGTTAATATGGCTTGTAGGGTGGGTACTGCTACAATACTTCCAATCAATGTTAAAATCACCTAGGATTATGGTCTTTTGGGGTAAATTTTGGGATAGCCAACAAAGGATATTCTCTATTGTGGCAATATTATTACCAGAATGAAGATAGGTACAGATAATATAAATGGATTTGAATTTGTTAAGTTTAAGCTTGGTAATAAGAATTTCAGTATTGGAGTCTTGAGGTGGTTTATAGTCGTAGGTAGTAATCTGTAGCCAAGATTTAAAAAGTATAGCTACACCACCACCCTTTTTGGTTTTACGGTCAAGTCGCAAAATATTATAACCGGGTGGGATGACTTCATTGTCTTTAGTTGCATGTTTTAACCAAGTTTCTGTTAAACAAAGAATGTCAAAGGAGTAGACTTCCAGGAGAGCATGGAGTTGTGCAACTTTGTTATTAATGCTACATATGTTGAGGTGATTTAATAAGAGTGAGTTAGGTGGTTTAGTAAGGGAATGAATAGTATGGGGGTTGGGGTTGTGGAGTTGAGTGGTAGCAGCAGTTATTGGGCCTGGGTTTGGGTGAATGTCTCCATCTTTTAAAGAGAGGAGTAGTGTTTGAAATCTAGGATTTGGAAATTTATTATATAGAGTTAGAGGCTTTCTGTGTTTGGGAGAGTCATATCTCATGTGGGTTATCCTATGGTATTTTGCTAGTAGATAGCTGGGTGTAGATGTTATGTTAACATGGTTAGTGAGAATAGGTAGAGAAGGAGAGGTAGATAGCCTATTGGGGTGGAGAAAGTATGGATATATTGGGTGTTCATAGGAGGTTAGCAGGTAAGTTAAAGTTAGGGGTGGTAGAAGTGTAAGTATGAATAACCTCTGTGAGAAGGCTGGGGAAGGTAGCTTACACATCTGGAAGAATATGTTGTTAGGTCCTTGTTATAGGCTTGGAGGTATGCTAAGTGTGGAAGGAAATAGGTGTAGGGCGTGGTGGGAGAAAATGGGAGTGGTAAGTGAAATGAGCGAATTGGAGTTAATTAACAATGGTGAAGGGTTGTGATTGGTGGAAAAGGAAAGGGGTATGGTTAGATGGTATAAGAGTAGGACCCCTGGGGTGAGTGGGAATTGGGGATAGGGTAGGGGAGCAGAGTGAGCCTGCAGGGTGAACAGAGCAAGTAGAGACAAGTGAAGGAGAATCTAGAGAAGAAACTATCAGCAATGCTGGTAGCTGAAGGTAAGTAGGTGTGTCAGGAGTGGGAAATATCAGAGAGATATTAGGAGTCTATGAGATAAAAAAACAAGTGAGAGTAGACAGTTGGAGTAAAGGGTAAGTGAGAAAATAAGAGCAGGTCTAGGACCTAAGGGGTTTAGTGTAATTACAGAGGAAAATACAGAGGGATAAGCAGGAGTTAAGGGTTGGGATGAGATCTAGTATTGCAGGTAAGTATGTAGGGACCTAGCTGGATTAGAACCAGGGAAGGAGTGATAGCTATTAAAGGGGGGTTATTATAAAGTAGAAGAGGTTAGTTGGATACAGGGTAGATAGAAGGGGGAGTAAAGGTTGCTGGCTGTTCAGACTCGTAGCTTACTTTATAACCCCTGAAGCAAGTAGTAGACGGTAGTCAGTTTTACAAACAGGACTTAGTCAACCACATACTTTCTTGCTTCCTTGAGAAAGGGTGCAGGGAAAATTGGGCTGTTAGATGAGACCTTAGATAATTGGATAGGGTCCTTTGTCACCAGGTAGGTAGGTTCTTTGAGTCTATATCAGGAACAGCACAATGGAGAGCTGGGTACTTTGGGGAGAAAGAGAAGATAAACGTAGAGGAGAGAAAAAGAGTTAGCACATAGCAAGTAGTTATGGCAATTAACAAACAAAAAGCTTACAGGAAGACACAAGTATTAAAATAGCTTATATACATGCCCTTAATTCTGAGAGAGGCTATTGGAATCAATCAATTGTAAGCCAGTAGTACTGTAACATTATAAAGTAGCAAAGGCCCTGTTAATAGGCTCAGTAGGACAGCAGACTATATGATGACTCTAAGTTATAATTCATACATATAATGCAGTAGAATAGATGGAGTGTCATGTATCAAAACAATGCATAGTTTACAACAGGAGTCTAGACTATAATCCCCAGGTTTGAGTTGGGGCAAACTAGTAGGCAGGCTCAGAACCCACCATTAAACAATGGACCAGAAGGTGAGCATCACATTCTTATTCTAACATAACGTACACCTTAAACAATGGACCAGAAGGGAAACAATACATTCATATTCTCACATAGAGTACACCATTTCCACTAATAACACATTAATTAAGGCTTGGCATTTAATCAATAAATTATGCACTCACTAGGTATGTATGCTATACAAATGGGCAAACTGATATCTTAATGTTATTCAGGATAGCACCCTCTAGATGCTACTATTTACCACAGCATTGACATATTTCTGGTCAATAAGACCTATCAGATAAAGTAGGGAGTAGAGTATATTACCTATGTAGTTAATGGTGAGAGCTGCGCTGGAAGGCTTTAACATTAATTACTTAACTCTTTAATTGCTGGGGCAGACAGCGGAAATACAGCTACGGCCAATACCCTGTTTCCCAGGACCTAGTTGTGATTGTAGTAGACTGCAGAAATCATACCTCAGTATAGGTTGGATAAATCATTCAAACTTTTAAGAAACAAGAGGCCCACTTACTGATATGTGAAAATATATATATATTACCTCTAGTGTTAGCAGGTAAGAGTCTAGGGCATGTCAGGGAAAAGTTAAAAGAAAGCACTCTGATCTAAAAGCAGATTTGCACTTCCATACATTAAGGCAGTCTAAGGCCAGCCTTTAATTGCTTTTACCTAGCATCATTACAGCATAAAGAGCCAGGTATATAGCACAGTTTGTAAACCGAGAAGCTAAAATAGACTCGGTTCCCTAATTTACATGTAGTGGACGGCTGGAGGGGAATAATAGCTTTAGTATGCTCAGACTGGCTCCACATGGGTGGCACACTCACAAATAGTCACCCCAAGCTGAATACGGACAAAAACTAACCTAAGCACACTGAGACTAGCTCCACATGGGTGGCGCAGTTGCATACAGCCGTTCCAGGCAGAGAACGGATTATAACAATCTTCAGTGCGCTCGGATCCCCACATGGGGTGGTGCAATTACAAATAGCCGTTCTAGGCTAAAACGGACAAAAAGGATATGTAGCACGCTGAAAGTAGCTCCACGTGGGTGGAATAATGTTACTTAGCAGCTGCAGGCATACCAGTAAAAATATAGCACTAACAGTGACCGTTTCAGTCCTATCAAAGATAATACAAGCAGCAGCAGTCTAAGGCAGCCAATTCAGGCTTGTAGACATATGTATGTTATGTAGTCAGTTATGGCACATATGAATGTATACCGATACCTTTCACAGGTTCAGTTTTGTTATACTATGGTGAGGGCATGTTTACTACTACCTCATTCTTCTGTACTTCTGTGATGGCTTGTTGGATAGCTACTGGGACTAGGGTGTATAGGGTCCTGGGTTCATGACCTGCATGGCTATTTATTTTGTTGCTGGGCTGACAAAGGCCTGTTAGATACAGAGTGACTAAGGCACTTTAAAGCAGTTGTAAGACCTTAAGCCCACTTACTAGTGCGTACATATGCTTACTATTGCTTATTTGTGCTTACACCTGCTTACTAGTGCCTTATTCAGACTGACACAGATACTTCACATGTGCACTTCTTGCTGTACTCCAGTTCATATATATAGATATATATATATATATATATATATATATATATATATATATATATATATGCTATTTAGTGGGTTTTGCAACAAAACTATTGGTTCTAATGTGCTTTGCCATGTAAAATAGACTGTGTTACAGTGGAACTTGAACTGGGAATACCTGCTCATTGGGCAGATGCTTTTTCCACTACACTATTGCGCGTCTGCTTCCTTTGCATATTTCTACCATAATGTCATACCCATGGTTCCTTCCCCCAGCCCCTGAGCTCCATGTACACAGCATCCATCCATTCTCCAGTGGCTAGCCCAGCCATACCACACCTCCACACATTGCCCTCTCTGCACGTCTCGGCACTCCTCCAGTATACTGTCTCAACCAAAGCTTCTGCAGGCTCTTCATCTGTTTAGTCCATGTATGTATGAGCCTTGCTGTGATGGTACTCTGATACTGGTGCAGATGTCGATGTTACTCACAATTTGTGGTTCGTCCCACCAGGGATGGATCTGTTGTTGTGTCAAGATTAGACTTAGCTGGTCTATACTGTTTCTCCCACTGGTAGCGTCCTGCCAGTGGTTTGAGAAGCAGTGGTTTGCTCACACACCTGGCCAGTCTCATCTCCCTGTTCCGTGGAACCGACGCCCCACGTGTGACATTCTGTGCATGAATCAAGCCCACACGCTCCCATGGCGTGCACCATTTTATTTATTCTCTTCAGTATTATGCAAGACTACTGTTCTCACAGTATGATTGGACAGGCACCATTCTTTGATACACATAGACTGCTCAAAATACTGTGATTGAGCAATGTACGTATGTTTGCTGGCATTAATCTACATACTTACATAGATTTCCTATACTGTTGAATGACTGCACTGGATGATATGTTTGTGATAACAGCAGCTATATGCGTATCGGCCATGGCTTAGTGGTAATTCACTTTGACTATAGTGTGCAGGGTTGGGGGGGGTTGCAACCTGAGTGTGCAGATTATTTTGTTACTGGGCACGACAAGAGCTATTGGCTACAGAATGACTAAGGCACTTTTCAGCAATTGTAAGCGAGTATGCGCTGGTTTGCATGAGGGTCAGCATTGCTGACCTCCGGTTACGGCATCTTACACTGAGTTAGCTTCTACATTGCTTAACCTGTGTGGGCATTGCTTACCATCGCCCAAACAGGCTTAAACCCACTTACTCCCTTTTACCCCCGTGCTACTTTATGTATTTATTTTACATTTGTTGACTGGGACAATCCGACTGGATGCTTGTCCATTTTTAGCAGTGGCCTGGAGAGAAGAGCTCCACAGTACAGCCAAGCTATGCATTACAAGTAATACAGAGGTGTTCACATTCATAGCGAGTAACAGACTTAACATAGCTATGTAACATATTCTTCATGCTTAGTTTACATTAACATGTCGGTATTATACATGCTTAAGTCAGGTTTACATGTCAGGTATGACTGTTGACAAAGGTCAGTTTAAGGTGAAGTGAGATTCCATTTTAACAGTTCTGGATAGGTTACACTCAGGTATTCGGGTTAGGTTTAGTTATGCCATACCTGTGTGGTAGAGTAGAAGAGAATAGTGAAGGAGTAGGTAGGTAGGTTGAGGGGGACATTGTAACTGTATAGTAGGCCGTTGGAATGATTGGTGGGGGAGCAATAGGGAAGGTATGCAGGATGTTGGGATTTGCATGCGAGGCAGGACATGAGGTGTCAGTTTCACTAGTTGATGTAGGGGTATAGAGTGTAAGGTGGGGGGGGAGCCAGATGGTAAGCATGTGCTGTTCCAAGTGTGCTTGAGGTGTGCCTTCAAGTGTTATTTACATGTGTCCTTTGGGACAGCTGAGGTAATACATGTGGGTAGGGAGTTCCAGATTCTGCCAATATAGCTGGGGAAGATGGTGTCACCTACTTGTAACTTTAAACATTAATAGAAATGAATAAGGAGTTGATAGGTAAGTGGTGTTAAAGGGGCACAAAGAGGGAAATATAGTAGGGGAAATAGCCAGGGACATGCAGGAAGGCTGAAGGGAAGGTCCACAGCTGGCCAATTCTTTTACAGGAACAGCTATGCATATACACTGAATTTGGAGGTAGATTTGGACACTCACACCCCTGGGTGGGGGTGAGGATAACAATAATAAGTTTTGATGCCAATTAGATCGGCTTACATGCCTACAGTGGGGTGTTGCGACCATGTGTTCTTTGGTGTTATTTAGTGGGTTTTGCAACAACACATCTGGTTAGACCGTCCTTTGCTATGTAAAATAGACTGTGCTGCAGTGGAACACGTACCGGGAAAGGCTGCTCATTAGGCGACAGCTCTGCCCAATTCACACTATTGCTTATATACACGAGGCTATCTGATTAGAACTTCTCCAGTCAACACCAGCACACTTTGACCCATAATTTCATACACATAGTTCCCCCACCACCCCAGCACTCATCCTTACTCTGGGTGTAGGTAGGGTCTAACTATACCACAACACACTGCCCACTCTCCTCTTCTCGGGACCACTTCTCGGGACCCATCTCATACGTTGTCTCAACCCATGGGTCATCAGGCTTTCCCAACCTTGTAGTCCAAGTACAAATGTGCCCTGTCTTGATGAGTCATTGTATGGACGGGACTCCAATTACCCAGTAATTTTTGGTTTGTCCTGCAAGGGACATTCCTGTCTATGTTTCTAGATTACACTTAGCGGGTCCACAGTGTTTCCCCCACTGGTTGTATCATGCCTGTGGTTTGGGGAGCAGTGGATTGTTTACTTTGTGTGTTTGTTTGCATGTTTCCCCATTTGGCTGGGGGGTAATGGAGCGTGTTACACGTATGTTGACTGGACCCCTCACCTCCATTGGCGGTGCCTGTGATCATATATCATTCCTATGTGCTGTATCATATCATAGATATATATCTGTGTATACACACACACACACACACACACACACACACACACACACACACACACACATATATATATATATATAGATGATGCTTTTGTAAAGCGAAACCTGTCTGTGGGGCAGACTGTGCCAGTAATAAAGGCTTTAACTCTCGTAGTGCCTCTTTTTTTCGAGTGCTGAAAGTGGATTTGGATCGTATATATATATATATATATATATATATATATATATATATATATATATATATATATATATATTGCTGTATACATATCTAATGACATGTGGATGTATGGTTGTCTGCATATGTATATATCTATATGTGGGTATTTATATATATGTATGTCTATATATGTATACATATGTACTACAGAGAGGGAGAGGTATATATCTATTTAGTTATGGATATACACACACACACACACATACATCTACATATTTAGATACATGTCCTGTAATATTGACTGGTATTGCTGGATACTATGTTTGTGGAAATGTTAGGGTTATGTATACCTGTGGTGGCTTAGTGGTTGATCACATTGCCCATGGTATGCAGGGTCCTGGGTTCGAGCTTTGCAGGAGTTGTTTATTTTGTTTCTGGCAGAAAACCGGCTATTGGATACAGAGTGCTTAAGGCAGTTTAAAGCAGTTGTAAGCGGGTTTGCGCAGGTTTGCACACAGGTAAGCACTGCTAACTTCCGGTTACAGTGTCTTACACTCAGTTAGCTTCTAAATTGCTTAACCTGTGTAGACAGTGCTTACCCCTGCGCAAACAGGCTTAAACTTGTGTGTGTTTCCCGTATACCTGAATTAGACATTCCTATTAGGTTTCGTATGCATACCGGGCAACCTTGTGTGCCACGTATGCTTTGTGATACATACAAATAAAACCGTTAGTGTAAACAAAGTCACACGTGAAGTCTATTGTTATTACCAGGGAAACATTCGTCCCATGCAGGACAACCCAAACATTGGGTATTATACTTTCCTCTAAAACCATGGCTGCAAAGGTACGCATGGCTATGAGCATGGACTACAGCGTGTGGCAGACCTAGGATACTTGAGTCAGGACAACGTACAGGATGAGTCCCGAGGGTGGGCAATGTGTGGTGGTGTGGTAGCTACAGGCTAGTAACCAGGGAAGGGATGGTGGCTGCATGTGTGCAGGTGGGGGGCAGAACTGTGGGTAATGAATGTATGGATCGAGGATGGCCTGGGTTGGATGGGCCTGTACTGGTCGGCCCGCCTAGTGGGTGGGGGAGAGGGGGATGTGATATATACATGTGAAACATAAAAGAAGACTAATTTAAATCCCTATTTAAATGAAACACTTTCAATAAAATGAACATGGCAGTGTATTGCAGGGTGGACATGTTTGGCTTGGGGGGGTATGCCAATTCGTACAATACATATATTGTTTGGGGCCTCTCAACCCCATTAACGATGCATGTGGACATATATGTTTCTGTTAATCTACCATTGCTATCTACAGATGTCTGGCCATATATACCTATATGGGTATATATATTTGCTTACATATTTATAACTATGTCCGTATATACCTACGGAGATATATATCTGCGTACATATATGTGACTTGCTGTGTATATGTGGACATACAGGTATTGACATATGTATGTGTAGATGTCGCCATTTGCATGTATATATGTTCATATATTTGTATGTATATATATATATATATATATATATATATATATATATATATATATATATATATATATATATATATATATATATATATATATTTCTGGATATTTATATATATATATATATATATATATATATATATATATATATATATATATATATGTAACTGCATATATAGATATGTTGTATCCATTTAGATAGTAATATATTTACACACATATACATATAGATGTAAGTATACAGTCTCTGTACTGTTGCATGACTGGGCTGGATGTTATGTTTCTGAAAACATAAGATTTATGCATATCTGGCATGGCTTAGTGGTAAATCATTTTGTGTATGGTGTGCATGGTCCTACGTTTGAGCCTTGCAGAGACTGTAGAACACCGGCCTTTGGATACAGAGTGATTAAGGCACTTTAAAGCAGTTGTAGGTGGGTTCGAGCAGAGGTAAGCACTGCTAACTTCTGGTCACAGTTTCTTACATTCAGTTAGCTTCTCCTTTGCTTAATCTGTGTAGGCAGTGCTTACCATCATGCAAATGTACTTAAACACGCTTACTAGTGCTTACATATGCTTACTAATGCTTATCTGTGCTTATCTGTGCTTATACCTGCTTACTGCTGCCTTATTCATTATGATACTGACTCTTCACATGTGCATTTCCTGCAGTACTCCAGTTCATAAATATATGTTATTTAGTGGGTTTTGCATTATAAATATTGGTTATACCACGCTTTGCCATGTAAAATCAACTGTGCTGCAGAGGGACTCAAACTGGGAATGCCTGCTCGTTAGGCAAATGCTCTGCCCACTACACTATTGCTGTGCTGCTTCATTTGCATATATCTTCCTTGTTATCCTCTTCAGCCTTTTATGAAGCTTTAACTGTAGCTAAGCAATGGGCACACCTGTGCACCTACGATTAGCTGTACTCAGAGTTTTAAAAAACAATAAAGGGGTTTCTTCTTTTGATTTTTATGTTCAGTTGAGGTTGTACACATTGGGGAACTGTTGGTGAGGATATGTGGACACCTAGGAGAGGTCTCGCTCATTTATTTCCACTTTCTGCTGTTCAATATTGCAGGGGCATGTTTATTCTGAGAGCTCTGCTCTAAGCTATGCCCCCTGCATTCGTACACGCTCCATGTAAGCCTGGGAGGTCAGGCAGTGTGCTTTAATTAATATGCATGGCGCGCTGCCATCCTCCTCCCACACAGGCACTTCCGTGCGGGACTATGCTAGTCCTGCATGGACGATTAGTGAATCCAGGGGAAGGTCTCTCAACTCTGGAAAATGTCCCATGTAATCCCACTTCATAAAGGGGGACCTTCAACAGAACTAACAAAATATCAGCCAATTGCTATTCTTTCACCTCTTTCTAAGCTACTCATATGGTGTATTCTTTTCCAGGTCATGAAATTCTTACTAACAAATAACCTTCTCTCAAACACTCAACGTGGGTTTCATCCATCACATAGTACCACTACAGCTCTTTTATTCTTCACTAATATCATAACCTATCACAGGAATAACAACAACTTTGTATCTGCCATCTTTCTAGACCTATCAAAAGCTTTTGATATGGTTTCATATTCCAAACTAATAGATTTACTAACTGAACTATCCTTCTGACCATCTGCCACAGCATGTTTTCATAACTATTTATCTGGCCATCAACAATCTGTTCTATGGCATGGTGACCTATCTCCATACCTTCCTTTATTCATTGGTGTCCCCCAAGGATCTATCTTTGGCCCTCTCCTTTTCTCCCTATTTATTAATAATATACACACAACTACTCCACATGGTTCTATAACATACTACACAGATGATTCAACACTTATCTGTGCTGCCACTTCTCTATCAGCTCTTCATTCTCAAACACAGGAATCTTTCACTTCTGTTGAAACATGGTTAGCCAATGCCCATCTAATCCTGAATCCAAACAAAATTAAACTATTACTCTTCCAGCCTAACAAGACATCAGTCTCTTGCCCACCATTTAGCATAATAGCCAAAGACAATACTGTAATCTCCCTGACAACCCATACAAAGCTTCTTGAAGTGGAAATAGACAATAACCTAAAATTTAACTTGCATGTCTCCCTTAGTATAAAAAGTCCATAAGAAACTTGGAAGTCTATATAGGCACAAAAGGTTCCTGACCACAATGGCCAAAATTGCATTAGCATAAACCCATCTGCTCTCCACTCTTACTATATGCCTCTCCAATTTTAACTAATCTAAAGAAAACTGACTTATCTAAGCTAGAAGCATGTTATAATAAAATTACTAAGTTTGCATCTGACTGCCCATATAGAACACATCATTATGCAGCTTTAAGGATACTAGACTGGTTTGAGCTTCCCAGCAATATTCTTTACAACCAACTCTCTCTAACTCACAAAATTGTAACACAACCAGAACTCCTGCACTACAAAATCTCATCCTTCCTTACAGCTCCACCAGACCACTTCACTCTAACAATAAGAACTTACCATCTCCAAGGCCAATAACACTGCAGGAGAATCTTTATTTTCCAAATATATATCTAGCATATGGAACTCCCTTCCTAAATCCATTCTCTCAATCTCATCCACTAACCTCTTTAAGCCATCACTTGGCCTATCTAAAAATAAGTAGCTATGTTTCTGTTCTAACCCCTCATGAGTGCTTTGATACATCACAGTATACCCAAAACATATCCAGCGTCTCCCTCGGTGTTTAATCTTTTGTTCCTACCGACCTGTCTTAACCTAATATCTTGACATAAGTCATACCTACAAATAGTATTATAGTATGGTATAATAGTACTATTTGTAGGTATGAGTTATGGCAAGATATTAGGTTAAGACACTAACATAAGTACTATACTATAATACTAGCTATGTTCAAAGCCTAGGTTTTGTTGTCAAGATGTAACAAATTTGTATGTTCTTATGTATACTACATTTTATTTACTTTATACTTTATTGATTATTGTAATATGTGCATTAAAATTTACTGTTACTCATGGAGCTTTTCTCCCCGGGCCTCTGCTGAAAAAGGACCTGTGTCCAGTCGGACTTTCCCGGTAAACAAATGTTAAATAAATAAATAACTGAATACATTCAGCTTACAGCAAATTAGAGTATTCTACAAGTTTACACCTAAATAAATTAATAAATAAGTTAACTAAAGATAGCACAATCACAGGAGAGAAGCATAACTTATTTATGGTGACTACAAAATAACTCACTCATTCCAATCATGCCAAGAATTAATATGTAAGGCTGCAAATTGGACAAAATAAAATGTTGCCCTGATAGACAAACATGCACCTATTTATTTTTCCACATATTAAATAAACCAGGCAGCCTATAATTTTAAGTTACCTTTTTGACAGTTCATTTTTTACTGGACAGATTAACAATAACTGCTTCACAGACTGCACATAACAGCACATACCACATTGGGTCGCACCACTCTGGAGAATTTAACACTATGTGAACACAGTGAATAAGGTAACAATGAGAGCTGGACAGTTGATTATGGATAGCGCTATCCAAGACCACTCCAATGATACAATTTTCCCAAATTTTTCATAGAAGAATGTCAGTGAATAAAAAGCTGTTTTGCTTTTTCTAGTGTAGGTGTATGTCAGTGAATGTAGGGTAAAGAATTGGGCTATGACCTGTAGTTACACTTTATTCATTTTTATATCTCAATGTCCCAGCTTCAGTCCTCTTATGACAGCTTTTTTTGACACATTTATTCCTCAACTAGGAAAACAGCCAGCTCATTTGTTTTTACTCTCAGAGCCCCTTTTCCTTTTCTTTCCCCTGACTGAGATAACAGCATATCAGCTATTTGTTCTCCTTTGCAGGTGAGAGTTCAGGAGTTAGTAGGCATTTGTGCGGGCGGCACAGTGGTGCAGTGGTTAACATTGTCACCTCACAGCACGAGGTTCTCTGGTTCGATTCTCAGCTCGGGTGCCTTCTGTGTGGCCTGTGTTCGCATGGGTTTCCTCCAGGCTCCCACATTCCAAAGACATGCATCTGGAGCATTTCTCCCCAGGCCTCTGCTGAAAACAGGCTCTGTGGAACCTAGTCAGGCTTTCCCGGTCAACAAATGATAAACAAATAAATAAATTTATGATGTAGTTTTCAACTTCACCCTGATAATCTCAGAACAGTTAATCAATGAAGTGATTATGCCATCTGTGATGCTGAAATTAATGCAATAATACATACCTTTGCTAATAAAGTAATTTGTTTTGTGTTAAAACGTCAGTTTTTAATACCTTTTGTCAGAGCAGTTACTTATTTCCTTTAAGACAGTGGACTCTGTCAGAGTTACATTATGATAATGCAACAGACCATATGTATAAAGGAACACTTCCTTGAACTGGAGATAAAAGCACAATATCTTTGTGGGTATATGATATAAGATACGGTTATAATATTCGACTTGCTGAGTAAGCATACCATGCAGGAATTATCTATGTACTACCACTAATGTTGAAGAGGAAGCAATGTGACTTAAACAACATGACATCATCTTTTGTTCCCAAGATGAGTTGTACAGAAGATTGTGCTTCCTTTTAGATTATTTTACACATTTTGTACATTTCAATGCCATACATTCTCTGTGATAAATGAGAGCAAGTTAAGTATATTTCAAAATGCAAAAGTAAAATAATGTGTGTAAGGTAGGGTGTAGTTTCTTAAGTAGACTGACCTTATCAGAAATTATCTTTATGAAAAAAATCATAGTGGCGATGACTGATTTATCAGTGTTACCAGCTTAACACCAGACTGCAGCCAGAATATGTCTAATAACATCAGTGCCAAAATTAATTTTGTTCTAGCAGCAAGAATCAGAATTTCTTTGGCTTACCTGATTCATTTAATTCTATGTAAATATAACATGTCATGGTTTCCATATTTGCCTTTGTTTGGCTCTGGTTAGTAAATTTGACTTCTGAGTGTATATCATGACGCTTTTTCAGTAGATTTATATTATAATACTTAATTGGATCTTCACTTGCATGTAGCTGTACATACCAGTTAATGTTTAGTAGGTGGCTTCCTGGAAACATAATAGTACGGTACCGTTTAGAAAAGAAAACTGCCCAGTAAGCTTTCTGTACCAAGAAATGCTACACATTTCCCACCATGTTGGCATGCAATAAAAATCATGGGCAGAGTTGCTATGAGTGCTTTGCATGATATGCACAATTACATTTTGAGGAGCAGTATATTGGCAAGATCATCTCATGTCTTTCTGAACCACTAAAGACTTTATTTAGCCAGTTCTAGTTACTTTATGATTTATTTAATCCTGCAATCCTACAACTTGGTAACAAGAGAGAAAACATCTGCTGCACTGCCACTTGCTTACCTCCATGACTGGGTGAACCCATACTTTTGTTTGCAACATAGATGTGAATTATTTTCCCCCTCCCTTACTGTCATTCTGACAGCTCTCCCAGTGCCCCATGTCCTATACTGGGTCTACCAGCACTCCACTTTTTCCTGGTCCAGTGTCCACATTTACACTGCAGCTGGGGCAAGGAACATTTGGGGGTCTTGGGGAGTCCAATATCCATCTTTTAGGGAGTTTTTGATTTTATACATGACCTACCCATCCCCCCCCTCCCAGTGTTCATCAAGACACATATGGACAATTTCCCTCTTTGGACAACACCTCCCCTTAGGACCCTCATCAACAAATGCCACCCTCTGCCACAGGACAGGAACACCCATTCCTTCCCTGCTTCTTTGTTAGTTGCTCAAGCTGGTAATTGAACCTGGGTCATAGTCAGGGTTTAATCAGTCTATGCCACTGAAGCAGCTCATAGATGGGAATATTTGAACACTATTTGCTTTTGATCCATGCTGAGGAGGAGAAGAATGAATTGCAAGTTTCAAATAAGCAGGAATTTCTATTTCCTTGCCATAATACTGAAGCAAATAGGATCTTCTGTATGCTTTTAAACACAGGGACCATGTATAAATCTGTTCTCACAGTTCTGCAAGCACATTTCTCCCATAAGTAAATATAATTGCTGAGAGGATAAGTTTTGGCAAGCAGCTTTGGAATGAAATGCTTTCAGAATGTACCTTTGGTAAGATACAGTGTTGAGAGACCATCTGGTCAAAACAGCCTAGAATCGTTAGATTTGTGAACAATTGCTGCTTAACCCTGGCCTAACCTTAGAGAAGACATTACAAATTGCTACTCAGAATGAAAATCCAGAAGCACAGTGAAGTCAGCTGACAAATCTAGCAAACTAAAGAAATGCCCATCAGTACATACATACATACATACATTAATACAAATATTTCAAGCATGGGCATTAATGCCTTTCTAGCCTGTTAATATACCATAACAGTTGTTCCCATAATTGTGTCCAGGCTATTCTTAAAAATACCTAAACTTGCTTTGCTTTAATGTAATTTGGTAGTCTGTTCCATGCATCAGCTGCTCTCTCAGAGAACCATTACTACACTTCTCATTCCTATTGAATCTTCTACACAGGTTGTCTGATGATTCTCTACTACTTTTTGATAAGCCCAAACATTCCCAGAGGTAGTTGTCTTAAATACCTATATGCCTGAATAAAGTCTCCTCTTAAATATCTGACACTGTACAAGTTCAGATATTTTAGTTTTTCATAATAACATAAATTTTCACATCCATGGATGCTCTTGGTATATTTTTGCTGTACTCTTTCCAGTTTACTCATGCTTGTTTTCTTAGAAGGTTTCCATGTTGTTATTCTATACTCAAGTTTGTGTCTAATGTAACTTTTCTGATTTCCTAGACTTTATAAATTTTTAGTACAAGCTATATTTCTATAACTATCATTAACTAATTGGTTGACAGCGTTAGAAAAACTCAAAGCTGTATCTGTCCGTACAGACAGGTCTTTAAATGAATCTACAGTTTCAATCACCGTGTGCTGTATTAAAAATTCACCTTTCAATTTATGTCTTCCAAACCTCATGCACTTAGTTTTGGATGTATTTATTACCATAGTATTCTCCTGTGCCCAAATTTTCAATTTAGTCAAATTATTTTGCTGTTCCTGAACATACATTGCGAACAACTTATTAACATTGAATCAATATTATTCCAGTCTGTTTCTGGTAAACTGAAGTCTCCAACCACTTTTATTCTTAAATCCTGTTTTTCATGTAAGAAATGTATGAATTCCTATAGGTCATCAGCACTTGACTTTGGTAGTCTGTATACACCCACAATTTTTATATGTTCCAGGGCCATCTTTATTGTCACAGTTACACAATCTACAGTACTGGTGCTATCATCGAACATGTAGTAATCACAGGCCCTATACCAATCTTCAATCCCTATAATAACACTCATAACACCTCCAACTGTTTTTGTTAGAATGTCTGTTACAGTAAAAACATTTATACCTTGTGTGATGCTATGAGGTAATGCCATCTGTGCCAGGGAGCGTAGGATCGTACATGTGTACATATGCCAGCATAGCTAGCTAGAATTTTGTAAAGAATTGTATGTTATTTGACTATCACACTGAATTATATGTATGTATATTTGTAAAGTTACTTGTGTTAAAAATGTATCAACTGCAGGTCCTGCTGGACGGAAAGAATGTATACATGTATATTAGGTTGTATTGTTGTAACTGATCAAATGCGTATGCTTATCAGAGAACCCTGGATGGGTGGAAAGTTTGAAATTGTGTTATAGCTTACAGATACTGCCACAGATCTTAGCAAAGCTCTGTGTGTGTATTGTACCAGAGTCGGGTAACAGGAGGTGGTGTCATCCTCAAGCCAGCATCTGGTTTCTTTGGAACCCTTGCAGCAGCAATTCAGAATCTGACAGGAAAGATTGCTGACAGGATATATATCTCACACATCCACACAGACAGATAGAGACATCATCTGGCTTTTGTTGTGGTAAGACACTAGGCACACATCAGTTTGCCTTGCTTTAAGAAGTAGTCAGGGAACAGTAATTCTTTAGTTAGTCAGGGACATTTAGTCAAAATAGTTTAGTATTGTTTTCTGCATCAGTGAGAAACTATCCAATTGTATTATTTTATTATATCTTTGTTTATTGTATTCAGTATTCTCCTGATTTCTGTTTTATTATTTATTACCAAATATCTTAATACCCTTCAATGTGGCTGGCCCTTTAGAGAGTACTTTTAACATCTTGAGAGTATTTATGTTTGTTTTAGTGACACTGTGGCTGCTCCTGAAAACCTTGCTGCTTTGGTCATGCTCTACCATTTGTGTTAGTATTAATTGTGCACAGTATAATTGGGTACCCTTTGTAAGAGCCTTAGGGTAGCTGACTGGTGGCAGCATGATTACCTCAGAATCTGGGCAGAAAGGGGCATAGCTAGTAAATCTGTGACAGCTTTTCCCAGGTGTGTGTGTGTGTGTGTGTGTGTGTGTGTGTGTGTGTGTGTGTGTGTGTGTGTGTGTGTGTGTGTGTGTGTGTGTGTGTGTGTGTATGTGTGTGCGTGTGTGAAACTCAAATATCCAACTGTGTGTATCAGCTACTAGGAACAATGATTCAGAGTGCCAAAGTGCTTAATGTGAAGAGTTGTGTGGGTCTGGAGAAAGAAAGAGTCCACCCCCAGGTCTGGACCATGTTCCCTGTGTGCTCTGAAAATACTGCATGAATCCATCTTTGCTCTTACTGACCGTCCCTCACCAGAGTCAGTAGTGAGGATTGAGTCTCCTTGATTGCTAGCCTGGAGTAGGGACCTGTCACATCTTGACAGAACTGGTTCCCAGTCTTTGCTCTTTAGTCATGTTTCACAAACAATAACAGCATCAGTCTTGTGGGAATGTAGCAACATTATTATTAATGCTGTTAACATTAATAACCATCAGAGATGCACCAAATGTTATTTGTAAACTGTTAACTTTTCAACTTAGCAGAACGTCAGGCTTCTGTTTGTCAAAAACCGCAAAACATAAAGTGCAAACATTCTCTTCCCTTATCTTAGCAAGTACACACCATCTTGTCTGAACATGTGTGCCCAAAATTAGGGTCAGATGCTGTATACATTTCCATTTTGTAAAACAGGGCATTTTTTCAGATAGGTATTTACCCCCCAAAAATTTTTCATTCACAATGAGCTGGCTCTTCTTTCTATATATGATTTGTGAAAAATACATCCCAGCACCTGTACAAGTTATGCTATCTAAGAGGGCTGTACGTTCCCTACTTACAGTCAGATAGTGCTTGCAGATGAGATAATTTGTACTGACAGCAATAAAAAGAGATCTGTACTTCCTTATATTAAGGCGTTCTAAGGCCTATCTCACATCAAGCATTGCTCCTAACAAGCATAACACTATTTAATATTCATTGTCTTTTCTGTAAATGTTAAATATCAGTTCCTCTAATAACTGAATCTCCAAGTACAAGAATATCTTTTCTGACCAGATCTGAGTAATCTTCAACTTCTAATTCCGTAATATTTGCTCTATCAATTGTTACAAAGGAATAATCTTCAGCACCATTAGTCTTATTAACCCTACTGTTTGCATTGCTTATTACATTTGCAAGCATAGAGTTCTCATTCAGCTGGCTTTGTACATTCATAGCTTGAGCCATGTTCTCAATGTCTGTCTTTCTCCTCCTTTTTCTTATAGTAATGTTCTTAAAACCTTCCATGTTCAGTTTTTAATTATTCCTTTTCACCTGCTCCTTATTTCTTTTCCCTGCCTTCTCTTTTGGAAAAATTATGCCTTTTTCTATAGACTGAAGGTTTTCTGATAGAAAAAGTATTATCCTTCCCTGTGATCTGTATGTTACACAACAAAGCAGCATCTTTTTTTGTATGTATTCTCTTTGCCTTACAGATATTTATTAGTTATCTCACCGGTCCAGTCATTAATATATGTAACAACAGTTCTTCAAGTTATGCCAGTTGCAGAAGTACAATTGTCATCAGTAAGTCTAGATTTATTACTAATAATGGTAAGCAAATCATCCAACTTTTGACATGAGGAAGACAGATCACCAGTGTTATCAGGTGTTAGCTAAAAATATACATAGCATTTAGTATACTGTACAAGATAACTGCTTTAGCAAATCATTAATGGCATATTAATTTAAGGAATCCATTTTCAGCTACAAAATAAATAAATAAAGAATTCTAAAAAAAGTATAATCAAAATCAGTTACCACAGAATTCAAAGAGAATTTAAATCAATTTCTATTTGGAAAATCACACAATCAATATACAACTAAATATTAAATAAAATAAAGTTGTTGCTCTGACTATACATTTTGTGAAAGTCAGACAAAAGCTGTAATTCCTTTACATTTTGCGCAAATACACACAGTAGCTTCTGCTCACTATTGCTCACAGTTATACCTCTTTTTAACAGTAAAGATCAATAAATCACAAACCAAGATAAGATTGTTTAGATAAGCTCTGGATTGTCCTGTCTACAGTTGGTATGAATTTATGGCTGACTAGGCCCCTTGGGATGGGTAGAGTTTGCCTGTCTAAAACCTATTCCCTAACAATAAACAGTGAAAATTAATGGTAATATAACAAAATATAAATCAAAATAAATCGTCTTGTCTACAACGCATACCTTTCTTCCTATAGACACTGAAAAACAGTGGTAAAAATGAAATATAAACTCAAATAAAAACTTCTCTTACCTGGCTGCTGCACAATCAATCACAAACCAAGACAAGATTGTTTAGATAAGCTATCGATTCATCAGTCATACATCTCAACCTCTGAGTTCAAGAAATCTAGACAAAACTAAAAATAACAGGGGGGAAGAGGCCCCAAAATAATGACAATATTTAAATATCGCTCTTATAAACTTAGAAAGTTGCTAGAATAATAGGTTTTCTATTAACATGCATTTTCTGAATAATACAAAGTCTGAAACTGAGAATGTCACTATTTAGTGACTTCAGTCATCAACGATTTGCCAGAAAACCACTAAGTGCAGGAGGAACAGACTGAAAAGATGAAGCAAAAATCAGGACATTTTACAAAAATCTGGACAGTTGAGAGGTATGCCATCAACTGACTGGAGTACCTATGCCACCAATTTTGGATATGCTCAGAAGGCTTTAGACCTAATAAATATGAATTCAATTGACTAGGTTTTTACTAGCCCATCTACAGGACAAAGTATTTTTGACCCGGTGCATATTAACATAATATTATCATGCACAATTCCCCTAGTAACTCCCTCTCTGATTAAGTCAGACCATAAACTATTTAACTTTTTCCCCTCAAACTATTTAAAACTCCTGAAACTGATATATCAGACTTCAAAGACTTCAAGAGCACAAATCTCCTCAAATTCTCTGATGAAGTTTTCAGATTCACTTATTGGAACATCACCAAAAAAAGTTACCTCAGTAGATACATTTGCCAAATAGTTTTACACCCACATAAATAACTGTATAGAATTTACAGTCCCATCCAGATCCAAATAAAATGGGAAATTTGAAAGCAAATCATCCTAGTAATGCATGAACTTAATGTCTAAAATAAAAGGAAACACTCTAAATGAGAGTACACAGCCTGTCTAAAGACCCCCAGTCAAGGAAAATATTAGTAATTTGATTATGAATTTTAACAAGACTATTAGATCTACTGAAGTAGCCCATGAACTCATGTTGGCAACAAAAACCAAAGAACATTACAGATCTTTCTTTAATTATGTTAGCAAACTAAGAAATAACATTTAGCAATGTGTAGACATGAGAAAACCTATGCAGACCAAGTGGACATTGCCAGTATCCTAGCAAAATAAGTTTAGCAAAACTTTCACTCACGTGATGACTATCCAAAGCCATATGAACTCATGTACTTCCCAAACCCCAATCATTTCCACAGAATATGTAGTGAACGTGATGTCCAAGACTAAGAACAACATGGGACCAGATAATGTAACCAGAAAAACCTCTGCATTGGTATTTAACCTGAGCCTGGTCCTGGCTATAGGCTCAGTCCCAGAAATACGGTATACAGCACTGATGATGCTACTCCATAAAGGTGTCATTACTACCAACCCCAGAAGTTATAGGCCCATCAGTGTAATGAGTCTGATTTTGTAAGGCCATGGAGCACATTGTGACAGGCTTGATAACATCAACATTAAATAATCTCACCAGGTTAGAGTTAGAGCAATTTGCCTTTGTAAAAACAGAACCTGTCTAATGAACCTGGTTAATTACTTCAAGAATGTAACACAAGCTGTTGACAGTGGTCATAATGTTCACACAGCTTACCTTGATCTGACCAAAGCATTTGACACCACCCCCATGGTACCATGATTAATAAACTAAATGCATTACAAATAGATTCCTATATTATATGGTAAGATGGGCAGCAAATTGGCTAAAAAGACAGAACCCACATAGACTGGATGGGAGGGTCAGCATCAAAGAACATCAAAGTGGCCAGTGGTGTCCCACAGGGCTCAGTGCTGGGATTGCTTTTGTTCAGTATTTACATCTCTGACTTATAAGCTACTAAACAAGGCCTATGGCTAACCGAGTCTGAAGAAGACTGCAACCTGGCAGTCATTGTCAAATCCCCCTCTCACATAGAGGCCCTCTAGCAGGAACATATACTTATAAGTGCCCAGTGCATTAAAAATATGTTTAAACTAAATGTTAAAAAATGTGTCACTGGTGCAGTCTGCAGACAAACCATATCCCTGGCATATAACATTGACATACCCCACTTCAAAATGAAAATGCACTTACAGACCCGAGAACATAGATTGATAATTTCCTTTCCTTTCATCACTAGGTAGCAATGGTTGTCAAGAAATCCTTCTACTTGGTGCAGATGATTGCCAAGGGAATATTATCCAAATCTAAATATGTTATTGTCCCTTTCTATGAGGGACTGATCAAATTATATAATACTATTTAAGATGTATCTCACCAGCCATATCAAACAGTTAGAAAGACTCCAGAGGTTCCTAACAAAGAAGATCACAGATGTAAACTTTAAGCAACCAGAAAAGACTAGAAACACTGTTTTATGTATCTTATAGGCTCCTCAAAATAGACCTATAGTTTGCCTTCTGAGCAGTCTTTAATCCAGTAGTCCAGGATCTCTTGTACCTTCATAAATCAAACAGTCCCACAAATACCAGAAAAAGAGATCTAAAGCTGGTTCCAAAGATCTGTAAAAGAATGAGGTAGAGAAATAGCCGATTAATTACTCAGTGTTTCCCCCACTTCTGGAATAGACTCTCCCTGCAAACAAAGCAGTATAAAACACTATCTTTCTTCACACAGGATATGGATAATTGGGTGAGTTTTCATAAATCCCCCGCAAATGGGCAAAATGTGGACACATACTAATGGCTTACTAACAACTTCAACTAGGAAAGGTCATAGGATGGTAAAAATATGCTGTTTTTTTATATAAAGAAGATCTTTTGATGAATTATGATGATTCATTTCTTTTACCCATGGATTTCATTTTAAAAAATAACTAACATTGTGTGTGTGTGACAGAGTGTGGAACACTGAGAAACTTTGAGGAACATTGAGGAAACTTTTTAAGAATGAAATGAGGCACGTTCCTCGTAATGAGGTACACTTGAGAGGTATGCCCCCCTGGCATGACTGGGTTTGCCCTCCTTGGGAAAGGAGGTGCAGTCTAGGGTGGGAACTGGCAAGGTGCAATGGCTGCAAGATTCCGTAGAGCTGAGCTCCCTCTCATTCTTATGACACTGCCAGAAAGATGACATTAGGAAAATTAAAGCTGTAGAATTTAACTGTTTAGTATATGACAAATAATGTTCCATCAGCAAATAAAATTGGTTGCACAGCTGAAATAGGTATTTTATCATGCACCCAGACCCCTTAACCAGATTATGGATAAGGGCGTTCAGTGCCATTGCTATCTAAGAATCTGTATAAAACCCATTTGCTGATATGCCATTGCAACATATGGATGTTTGTCTTGTTACTTATGCTAAACAAGCTCTACTTGTAGTCGGATACATGGAAATATGTGCACATTATAAGGAACGTTTACAACCAGCCATGTTTTGACTTCTTAATGAAATTTTTATAAATCAGTGATTCCCTCACAAAACAGCAATCAGAAATACTTGAATACAAATCACACTCAGAATTAAGAAATCACAAAAACCTTTTATTGCAGGGGAGAAGCCCCTGTTACTTTTCATGTGGGGGCAGCACTTCTAAATCCCTGTTATGTATATATACCAACTCCAAGATTGCACTACCTCAAGAAAAAGAGAAATCCTTGAGACAGTGCACTTTTAGTCCTTATGCAGCATTTCTGAAACTGGGGGGCTGAACCCCTCACACCTCCTGTTACTTATATATACCAACACCAGGACTGCACTATATCAGGGAAAAGAGAAATCCTTGAGACAGTGCACTTTCAGTCCTTATGCAGCATTCCTGGAATCACTCACAACTGACCAACAATAAGAGAGTTGACTGCGGCGGTGGTGCTGCGGTAGCATTGTCGCCTCACAGTAAGACGTTGCTCTGTTCAATTCTCAGTTAGAGCGTCTTCTGTGTGGTGACATGCATGAATGGGTGTTCCTTCATTGAAGGTTGTGCGTCAGGCTCGGCAAGCCGGCATGTAAAAATCTACTGTCAATCATTAGCAGACCGGAGTTCCGCTGTGGCCCCCCTAACCGGGAAAAGCCGAAAGACTCAACAATCAATGATGTAGTGATGTTAAGCCTGGCAGCCATGTTTGACATAGTAAATCAAATACTTTCATGCAAACAACTTGTACTGGAAGTATATAATTCTGAGTTTATTTATTTATGTTGTTTACCACAGAAGAGTGCAGATATAAATTAGCCCAATTGCGAGATAAACCAATATTGCACAGAACAACAAGGTTACAAAACTTTGATAGATAACATGTTCAGTAATAAGTAGTATAAATGCAACAAGGTTATAGAACTAGTATTAAAGGCAATGAGAAGTATTCAAAGGCTAAAAAAGAGTAAAACTATGTGCATATATACAGATGCAGTTTTCCAAAGCTAGAAGTAAGTATGAGAGACAGTTGTGCTAAAATTAGGAGCAAATCAGTATTACATGGTGAATTAGGTAATAAACAGTAGGCCAGATTCAATAAAGCCTACATGGTCCATTTACACCATGTGCATGTCACGCCACGATGAGCACATGGTTGCAAGTGGTTTTAGATTCAGTAAGCAGCTCCACATAGTGTGCAGATCCACGCAGAGCAGCGCAAGCAAGGTAAACACTTTGGAATGCTAATTACAACATAAGAAGGTGAAATATATGTTAATCAACCAATCCAAGATGGAGGAACTATTCAACAAGCTATAAAGCAACCATGTAGACTCACTGCTGGTTTTCCCTGCAAATTTCAACACCTACTGCGTTACACCCATGGAAAGGAGTCTACACAGAAGCAATGTTAGGAGCTGCTGTTGCCATAATTCACGTGTATGTGCAACAGAATGAAGTCTGTGCTGCTCCTGCTGCTAATAGACCAAGGCCAAGAAGGAGAAGAGTTTTCAGACCCCAGTTAACTTATCACAATCTACATGATGTGAAAATTGTAGAGTGTTACAGAGTCAATAGAGACACTCTACAGGAACTCTGCAAACTCTGTCATCCCCAACTCAGAGCCAGGGAAAACTGAGCAGAACCCATTCCATTGCAGACAAAGGCATGTGTACCACTTAGAATTTTAGCCACAGGTATCTTTCAGAGACCAACAGGGAACATGCTAGGGGTGTCCAAAGCATCAGCATCTAGGATCCTCCATCAATTCCTGAATGCTATGCTCCAATATGCCAGTGGACACATATATTTTCCCCGTACTCCTGAGGACAGGGCTACAGGAGTTCTACCCTGTAGTACACTAGTCTGAAGTACTGGGTGCCATAGATTACACACATGTAGAAAATAAGACACCATCCGGGGAACAGGGAAGGCTCTACAAAAATAGAAAGGGCTTCTACTCTATTAACTGCCATGTTGTGTGCAATGGCAAGGGAATCATCTTGAACGTGTGTACTAACAACCCAGGCAGTTACCACAACTCACATATCTGGCACACCTCCCAAATGTATCAGATGTTCCCTGAGGGATATCCCACAGACACATTTACTGGGGGATGCAGGTTATGCACTGGAACTGTGGCTGATGACGCCCATCAGAAATGCACACACACCTGTTGAAGAATGCTATAATGAGGCACACAATCAAACCAGAAATATCATAGAACATGTGTTTGGGCTGCTGAAGTCATGGTTCCATTGCCTAGATTCATCTGGGGAGCCCTGCAGTACAACCCACGTATATGTACTGAAATATTCATTGTATGTCCCATGCTACACAACATCATCCTGAGAAAACAGCTTCAGCAGGATCAATAAGGGGAAAGGACACACATCCCACCACCAATGGCAAGGTCAGCACAGACACACACACATGAGGAGTCAGAGAGGGAACCAGCAGCTGCTGTGGGTGGAGGCAGAAGTAAGCATGCTTAATATATCCTCACACTGACTACGAGACAATACATAGCACACTCACTCACCACTTAAGGGCTTAAAACCTTCCTCCTGCACATATACATATAGTAACATTGATGCCAGGCAGTGCTCAAAACCTTTACCTACCCATGTAATGGCTATATGCTGCTAGTATCAGACAGAGTTAACTCTGAACTAAAACTGTTGCAACTGCTAGGTTTACAAGGTAAGTGCTGAACCCGGAGTGTATAATGTAATAATAGGAATGACTGGCATATCCTTGCATATTGTTAATTGATAATGTAAGCAAGTAAAAGCTGGATGAGTTGTTTAATGCTGACTCTCTAGCAAGCCTTACTGAGGCGCCTGTTAAGCAATATTAGACGCTACACCTAACTCTAGCTAGTATCGTGGCATGTTCTAACTAAATTGGCGATTATAATAACTTGTCCATGTATTTAGATATTGCTATACACTAAGGCCTGCCTCTACTAAAAGTCATCAAGTAACTAACTGAATGTATAAACTGTTTTTCCTTCAAGTGTAACTACTGTTTTGAATTATCTTTCTCACTCCTAGGAATATTTTTTGCTATAATTACTGATATTTGAATATCTAACACAGTCTCTGTTTGCTGTAATACATATGTAAACCTGTTAAGTATCATTTGTTCGCTTATCAAAGTACTAAGTGAAGCTTATCATAACCTGCTGACCTTCTACTGCACTATTGCTTCCAATTTACTTTTTATTTTCTCCTCTCTACCACTTTACTCCACACTATAAACTCCTTCCTCCACTCTGCATTCACTACTTTTTGCTCTCTCCTTCTCCCCTTTTCCCCTACCCCATTTTCTAACTTTTTGTTTTGTTTTCTCACTCTTCTTTTCAGCCGCTCCCCAAGGTGTTATTCCCCTTCTTCACTACAAAACAGAATATCCTTCCTTTCAAAGAGAAGATGGCGGTGGACAGTCTGCTTGATCTATATTAAGTTTACTGGGACCCTATCTCACTAAAGAGACTCAGTGTATGTACTCTGTCTTACAATTTGTTTTACTAGCATCTACTATACTTGAGCAGCATTTCTACCTTGGTACGCGTGAAAGCAGCCTACCAGTGGTCACTGCACAGCCCCTCCCACCCCATCCTTGGCTTACTGTCTTACAATCTACTCCCCATAATTACCTCTATCTAACTTCTATATACTGAACTTCTAAGTGGAACCTCATCTCCTGACAGTGCACCTCCCTAATTTCTCCACTAGGTGGCAGTATACTCCCTATAATTAAGCTGGCAATAACTTCCCCCTTACTTTCCACTGCCTTGAAAGTGTCTCTGCCCCTCACCAAGAAAGCCGTATTTCTATCTCCCCTCACACATATACCTGCTTTAGTAAGTGTCTCTGTCCCTCACCAAGAAAGCTGTACTGTTATCTCTCCTTATACATATACTTGTTTTACTAGAAGGTATTCCCCAATATTTAAGAAACTAAGAGCGTTTAGTACAAAGAAAGTTTGTAATCCATATAGCTGCACCCCTGCAGTAGTTCTCCTTCTCCTGCCTGAGGTCACTGATTGTTTCTGGGCCTTTCCGCCTTCCTGGCTCTTCCCCCTCCATTTGCCCTACAGGCTCACTCTGCTCCCCTACCCTGCCCCCAATTCTCACCAGCCCCCAGTAGTCCTAGATTTATCCCTATCTCAATAGTCCCACCCCCCTCCCCAACCAATCAGGATACCCATCACTATTAGGCCTTCCCTATTCTCCAGCCTATCAGGTTACACCATTCACCCTCCCACTTCTCCACCCTACCTACTTCTCTATACCACACCCCCAACACACAATCTCATATCACCTTCTTTTTTAATCATTAACTATCTCCCATTTACCATGCTCAGCCTTCCTTCCAAAGTACTTCTCTACTCCCCCTTCATCTTACTTCTACTATCACTATACCATTTAACCTCCTATACTAACACTCCTATGCCCTCTCCCCCTTTGACTCCCCAGCACCATTACACATCACACTTCCACAACATCTCTGCATCTTTAGTTCCCTCCCACCCTCTCCTTCTCTTAAAAATAAAACTTTTTCCAATCACCAACAACAACAAACTTAAACCAACTCACTACCAACATCATCTATCTAAACATAAATCAAATAAACGTATCCCCAACTTTAACCACCTTCATTTAGCTGGTGACATACACCCCAATCCAGGCCCAAATTTCTCTCCTACTAATCAGTCTTGCTCCAACAACAAAACTACTCATAAAAACCTCAAATTCCTCACAATCAACGCACAAAGTTTAAAAAATAAATTAACACTCTTCCATGCCTAGCTCTCCCATAACTCCCCAGACATAGCAGCCATCTCTGAAACCTGGCTAAAACCACACATTAATGACTCTGAATTCCTACCTCCAGGATTTCATTCTCTCCGATCTGACCGCACTAATAGAAGAGGAGGTGGAGTTGCCTTAATCTACTCCAACCTCCTAACTATGATCCCATACCCCAATACCATCCCCTCTTTTAATAATGCAGAACTAGTTATTGGTATACTAAAAATAAACAACCACAAAAGCATCTGTATTATTTCCCTCTACATTCCTCCTGGCAACAATACCAGTACTTTAGAAGACATCCTCTCATGGTCCTCTTCTAACATTAAACTAGAAACCTTTATTATGGGAGATGTAAACATTGACTGGGGAAAAATCAGTAACCCTAATCCCTCCATTGCTATCAACCTATTCAACTTCACTCAACTTACAAACTCCATTACCAGACCTAACAAAACTAACCCCCCTAGCTCCATACTTGACTGGATACTAGTATCACATCCTAACAAAGTTATAAAATCTGGTGTCAATCCTGACCCATTAGGAGACCATCTCCCTGCCTTCTCCATTCAAGCCACCCCCTCGTCCCCTCTCTCTCACCACTTTATTCAAACTCGTAACCTAACTAACTTTAATCAAACCTCTTTCTCAAACTCCCTGAAGCTAACTAACTGGAACCCCCTAAAAACTTTGCCTCTAGACAAAGCTGTTGAGTATTTCAACTCCACATTCTTAACTATCCTTAACTCCCAATCCCCAATAAGAAGAAAAAGAATCAAAACTAAAACCTCCCCTTGGCTCACCAATGACACTAAAAAGATTATGCTTCAAAGGGATAAAACCTGGAAAATCTACCTTAAACACAAACAACCTGAAATGTTCCTTAAGTTTAAACAACTAAGAAATCTTGCCAAAAAACTAGTCATTACAGATAAAAAATCTTACTACATCAAACTACAAGAAAACCACACAAGAAATCCCAAACAGTTATGGAATTCCATTAACTCCCTCCTTAGACCAGGTTCAAAAAACAACCCCTGTCCTGACACCAGCAAATCTGACACAGAAATTGCCTCACTATTCAATTCCTTCTTTACCTCCTCTATTGCCGAACTAACCAAGACTTTCACTAACAACAACCCTCCCCCACAAATCAATCTTCCACTCCCTTTTCAGCCCCACACACTTTCAACCTCAAACCAGTACCCACCAACCTAATAAAGAAACTGCTCTATAAGCTAAAGCCTTGCTCCAATGCCCCTGATAATATCCCATCCTCCTTCCTAAAGATAGCTTCTGAATCCATAGCATTTCCCATCAGCATCCTAATAAACAGGTCTTTACTCGAATCCTATGTACCCAAACTCTGGCGTTCTGCTTTCATTCTTCCACTTCACAAAGGAGGCAAAAACTGTAACATCTCCAATTTCCGTCCCATTGCCATCCTATCCCCTATATCCAAAATCCTAGAAAAATGTATCCACCTACAGCTCATGCCTTTCCTTACTGAACACCAACTACTCTCTTCCACCCAGCATGGCTTCCATCCTGGACACAGCACTAACACTGCCCTTCTCTCCTTCATTCATTCTGTGAACTCTGCATGTGACTCCGGTAACTTAGTGTCATCTGTTCTACTAGACCTATCCAAAGTCTTTGACACCATCTCCTACTCCCTCCTTCTAAACCACCTCTCTGACCTCAACCTGAGCCAAAATGCTCTCTGCTGGTTCTCTAGCTACCTTTCAAACAGGTCCCAAGCTGTGAAATGGGGCCAAGCAACATCTACATTCCTTCCTACCCCTACCGGAGTATCTCAAGGTTCCATTCTTGGCCCATTACGATTAAATACCTTTATTAACAACTTTCATAAAGCCATCCACAACATCACAATTGTGTAATATGCTGATGACTCCACTCTGATCTGCCAAGCCCCTAATGTAATAGAGCTCCAAGCTCTAACCCAAACAGCATTTTCAACCACTGAAAACTGGATGTTACAAGACCACCTCTCCCTAAATGCCAACAAAACCAAGATCCTGCTCTTCTCCCCCTCCAAATCCTCATCTCTTGATAAAAACTTTTTCCAAATAACCAGCCTTAACAAGTCCACGATTGAAATAGCAACCTCCACTAAACTTCTTGGTGTTACAATTGATGACCAGCTCAAATTCAATACTCATATTCAACTAAACATCAAAAAAACACACATAAAACTTGGCCTACTGTATAGAAACATCCACTTTCTGTCCCCTTCCACTAGACTAACCCTTGCTTCTACTTACCTCCTTCCATCTCTACTATATGGCGCTCCTCTGCTCACTAACCTATCATCTACCCTTACCTCCAAATTGGAACAATGCTACAATAAAATCTCCAAATTTGCCACTAAATCCAAATCTTCCTCTCATCACTGCACCTCCCTTCACTCTCTAAACTGGCTTGAACTCCCAAATCATCTTAACTTTCTCCAACTCACCACAGCCCATAAACTAGTGTTCCATCCTACTAACTGTCCTGCACTTTCCAATATTCTTCAACCCTATACTCCCCTCAGATCCCTTAGATCTTCTCACCAAAACCGGATCACAGTACAAAAATCAAAGCGCCCAGCAGGCCAACTTCTCTTATCCTATACCCTTGCTAAAAATGGAATGCCCTACCCACCTCCCTAAGAACCTGCAATATCCTAGCCAACTTCAAAACCCAACTTTATTCTCACCTTTATCTAAAAAGGATATGCAACCGTACCCTTCAACCTACACCAGTCCAATTATCCTCCCCTTTCTCTCCAGGCTAACCTCTACACCTTCCTAATCCTCCTCTAAGCTCACTTCCTCCTCTAAGCTCACTTAAAATTCTAAATGTAGTAGCTACTAAAACATTTTTGCACTATATGCTTAAGCTACCCAGGCAAACTTCTTTACCTTCCTATCCTTTTCTAAAATACTAATTGCATAAGGTTCTAAACATTAAAGTTTTTAATGATTCATTTTTCTTCCTTGCTTTTTCATTGCTTTTTGTACATATGGCAATCTTTTTCTCGCTGAACTTAACTGAAATTGTTAATACTTTTTGCTTATTGAGCAATCTGATATTGGTATTGTAGACAATTTTTGTAGCAACCTGTTAACTGTAATGTTGCCTGTGTCTGAACTCTTTCATGTAATTAAAATTGTTGTTTTTATGCGGAGCTTTTCTCCCCGGGCCTCCACTGAAAACGGGCCCCCAAGCCCAGTGGACCTCCCCGGAAATCAAACTGAAATAAATAAATAAATAAATGATTTGTACAGAAATGACCTTAACATGTGACAGCAGAGACTTATTTGACGTATATGTATCCATTATTAAGTAGCAGGCCTCAGGCATCAAATATTCACACAGTTATACCTCTCAAAAGTACTGCTGGTCACTGCATGTCCTCAGTTTAGCACCATATGTTTGTGCTGGAAAATCATTAAAGAGAGAAGTTAGAAAGTAATGAGACACATTTCAGTTTCAGACTTCACAACCCTCACAAGATAATAATACTGATGCAAAAAAGTGCAATGCTATCAACTGTCTAACTTTCTAAGACCAATATAAGTCAAAGGTACAATTAACATTTCAACATCACAAATGCGGATATGCTAAGCACCAAGTCAGCTATGCACCCTGAGCATCAGACACAAAGCTTATGTATCCCTGAATCCAAAAAATAGCAAACAGGGATATGGCACAGTTATTATTCCTTGCACTAGGTGTGTGTGGGAACAGGAAGCTTAGGCTGCCTCAAAAGGTTGGTGAATGTATGTAAGTAAGAAAGAGAAGCAGGCAGACATTCAGATAAAGTAACACATGGCCAGTGAGACAAAATGAGTTTTAAGCTTCATGGCTGAACCATGTTACTGTTGTGTGCATGTTTGTCTGGGTCCTCCTGGTGAAATTGGTGTGTGAATATCTGCATGAACACAGCCAGGCTCTGTGCTAGCTCTGCGTTTGGGTATGTTGGACAGGTGTGAGCTGTGCATGGTAGAGGTGGCAGTTCATTGTTGTCATACCCAACCACAGGAACTGGCTCTGCCAGGATTTACACTGTCATGTCCATGCTACCTGAACATGACTGATGTCTGCTGAATGAGCTCCCCTCACGAGGACACCCAGGACATCAACCCTATGGCCTGTCATGTCTGGGTGTGGACAGCTCAACCACTGATAAAGCAGTGGAAGTACTGCCACTATGGGAGCATTATCAGGTATGGCCGCATTGGCTAACAGCAGAAGATATGGCTGACCTACACCCACAAGGATGTCATCCCCCTCCCAGCAGACGTTCCATCACAGGCACTGCCCATTCCAACATGTCATTCATTCTATCCACTGAATCAGCAACAAGGTGGAGGCAGTCATGTATATCAGCCTGTGCTACATTTACAACCCTAAGCATTTCTCTGGAGGATCTATGAGAATGTGCCTCTGCCTCCATGATGGCTCTAAACATACACTGAGTGGCATGGGAAAAGACACCTGCACCAGGTGGAGGATGGGCAGCAAGCCTCCTCTGAGCACCCCTAACAACCCTCCTGCATAGCATTTCACCCTCACTTTGGCTACAACCTGAGTCAACTAGCACTGAAGATGCTGTAATTACAGTTCCATGATTGATTGTCTCACCCTCCACCTGTTCAATATCTGAAAGCTGATTGGAATGGGTAGACATAGGCCAACTGGCTGTGTCCGATGGAATTACAGGGTATGGCTGCTTGTCAACCTCAGTGTCAGATTCAACCTCTGCACCCCCTGACTGTGCCTCTGTTTGGCTGCCATCATCATCATCATAGTCTGATGATACTCTGACATCAGGTGGTAAAAGTTCCACACTTCTACTGTCAGAAGCATTTGTAATAATAAGCAACAAACACAGGAAAGAAATTAACACCTAAACTAGTATACGCCAATATATGCTAACAAAATAAGAGGGCTGCCACTATTACAGACAGTAGAGCAATACACACAACAGTCCTAACACCAAAATCACACACTTAATATTTCTTCGAACTGCAAATCATAACTGACATAAAAATATTTGGCTTATCATGTGCAGATGATAGTCTGCTCCCTCTTCTGGATGGTCCTGGAAGAAGTTAAGCAAAAGGTAAGAACATCATCACAATTAACAGTAATGCATGGGGTAAAACTTTTTGCCTTTATATGTCCATTATCTATACTTTCAACAAGAACATGGATGACAAGTCCAACCTAAGCCTCATGTGTAATCAGTCAGAATGTGTTGTTAACTCTATCAATCTATAATCTTCCTAACCAATTTCATGTCAAGTAGACCTAACATTTGATGTAAATATTTTACTATACAAGAGTATTTAACAATAAAGATATATAAGCCAACCTGGGAGCTCTTCCTGGGACAAACTTTCTGTCCCTGAAAAGTAGCACCAATGTCAAGGACATGCAGTTCTGCACCTTTCTGGGAGCTGTCTGGATCCCGGACAGTGGAGAAAGGAATTCTTCATTTGCTGTTAGTGGTAGCTCTGTAGCAGGCCCCCTAGAACCCATTTGATCATGGGCCACTGCAGCTGCTCCCCTCTGTGCAGATGAGATCATGTCAGTGGCTCTATGGCACAACTGATCATATGTTCTACTGTGGCCACCTACTGCATTCACATCTACAACTATCTGCTGCCAAATTTGCATTCTGCCTGATATATCTCCACGTTATCTCTCAAGCAGAAAGGCACCATGCCACCTAAGAGCTACCACATTGACCTGATTATCAGGGTTAGTGAAGGGTGGTTTTCAGGTATTGAGATGCCTAAGTGCGATAGTCCTAGGTGGCCTAAAATCCAACAGAAGGATAATACACATACGTATCACATAACTAAAAAATACCTGTTCCCAGATAAAACAAAAAAGGTAGCATTTTGCTATTACCCACTGGAGAAACATAAAACAGTCTAGAGATTTAAAATGTGAGCAACAAGAATTGTGTGGTTGTAACATATTACATTCACACACAAACCAAGGCTGGATGCAAAACAAGGGAGAGTATCAATAGCAACATATCCTTGTTTGTGCCAAAACAGAAATGCAGCTTTGCTCCCCACCCCCAAAAGAACAGTCAAATGACACACTTTGCTAACAAACCATCAGTGAAATGCTAAAAGTGCTATCAAATGAACTGTCCCTGAAATGTACACAGATTTATTGCAGAACATTCCATTTTAAACTATTGCTAATCATGTTGTTGTTCTTCTTTCGACTTTTCCTGGTTAGGGGGCGCCACAGTGGAACTCTGGTCCGCTAATGACTGGCAGTAGATTTTTACGGTGCCAACTCGATGCTCTACCTTCAATGAAGGCATGCCCATTCACGCATGTCTTTTGAATGCCACATGACCACGGGGAGGACATGCAGACTCCACACAGAAGGCGCTGAAGCCGAGAATCGAATGGGAGAACCTCTTGCTGTGAGGCGACAATGATGCTAATTGTGTATATCTGTGAAATACCCTGATAAACATGCCCATGAGATCAGTTCACTTCTAAGTAATGCATATGGATAACAGTAGCATTTGCTAATTAATATATTTATATAAATATGAAACAGATTTTCCTCAAACGATATTTCACCATCTGTCATATATAGCTGAAAAATGTAAGCATACCTTCTCAAGTTCAGTAGTCTTCTGTGCAGCTATATCCCAAAGTAATAGCCTCTTCTGCATCCTCCACATAAACAAATCTCATCTAATTCAGGTTCTGCAGCTACATGGCTGACTTTTAATGGTGTATAGATTCAGGGCTGTTAGCATGGTGAAGCTGCAAATGAGGTGTGAACTCATTAGAATTGCTGAATTCCAAACTTTTGGCTCTGTGTAGCAGATATAAATATAGTGCAGGCAATCCCTCAGTATTTTTTGCTAATGGATTGCAACTGTGAATGGTCATTGGTAGTGAGAAGGAAAACACAACAGAAATGCAGATTGCCCAACCTCTAGTGGGCGTGTCAGGTTAGACTTACAAAGTGTATATAAGTAATCTTATCAAGGTTGGAAACGTAAGTAAGCAGCACACAATTCACTGGTTCTGTTCAATAATATCTAACCTCCCCTTCATTTGTTGACAACTGTATATTATTGCCATTTAATATCCTTACACATTTTAAGGACAAGGATTTAGAATGCCTTATAGACTACATGTCTAATATTACTGGTCAGATAAAGGATGAGCAACAAACACAGAGAGGTAAGACAGAGCTGTATTTGTGCAAGCAATAGTCATAAATAGTTGTGTTATTACTCAGTGCACTACATCCAAAACTTATACATGTACAAATAACTGCTATATGGTTTCTTAGTACTGTGGATGATGCTGCAGGTGTTTGCACACAGAATGATTTCACTTTCCTGCTGCAAAGCTGTTTGTGTAGCAAAGAGGGATAAGACACCCTTAGGTTCACTGGAGTGAGAGTTGAAATCCATACCTATGTATAAATATTCATGTGTACTAACAAACAGTTTGCAGTGTTTATATCATAGATTGGCTTTCATCATTTCAACTACTTTTCCCTTTTATTTTAATTCTTTTTTTTTTTTGGCTATTGTTTGCACAGTGCGCAGCATAGCTCAAACATGGGAATGGAGAAAATGGTCAGGTTTGGCTGTGCTTATCTAGTTTGCATGATGCTGAGCAGTGCATAAACCAGACTAGTGGCCCACGCAAGAAGCAGACAGAACACACGTAGAATACCTGCAGACAGGACATCTGTAAATGTTCAAAGATCAAAAAGAATACATTGTTGCAATTTTTACTTTCAATTGCGCAACAAGGCTTAGCGGTGTTCCACGGCTATTAGTAAGCTTCCCCAACAGTTGCAGTCATGGAACACCTGCAGACAGGGCACAGACAGCCAACAATTGAAAATGGATGCATTCAATTAATTCTGTTGGGCAGTGTGCAAACACACTAAGCGACTTTGCACAGCAGTTAACACAGAGAACTTAAGAATGAGTTGGAAATTATGGAGCTGTCATGGAACTATTCCTGTGGAAGCAGATGTACATGTAGGCCTGGAGTACAGATGGTCCTGTGCTCTATTACAGGGTGTGCAACCTAGTCTTAAAGTTGTGACAGTGCAGTTTATAGCACTTATAATTGTAAAATAGACGTGTTATATTAATATTTTTGTGGCAACAGATGTAAGTGTAGGATTACCCTACACATGGCCCTGAGTTTTAATACAGGGCATTCCAGACATTTTACTGTTGTTCTATTTCCCATTATATTCACTTTCACTTATTACACTTTAGATAGTGGACCTGATATGAATTATATGTATGAGAGATAAGGAACCCTTAGTGTGTTTTCAGATGTATGACTGAGAGTATACTGTCTACTATATTTCTGTAAGTATAATTTTGCTATCTGGACTTATATGGCTTCACAATTAAATAAGACACATACACAACTGAATCTATATACAAGAACCTTTTTCAGGTCACACACATGCATGTGTAATACCTCAAACTGTCAGCTGTATTTATGAATGATCCCTGACCATGTCTGAGCAGCACTTCTTCTGTAGCAAAGATTTAAAATCAATGTTATGGAAGAAACTGTTTTGTCTCATGCCTAATTTTGAATCCCACACTTTAAAAATCAATTTTTCACTGTATAAAGCCAAAAACAAATATGTCAGGTCATGACATTTATGCTCCCAGTGCATGTCTGCAAGCTTATCTCACCTAACAGTTACCTTCCACTTTTCAATACATATTTCCAAGCTACATCATTAGACAACCTTCAATCTAAGGTCAAGTGTCAGATTAACCTTCCTATTTCAAATATTTATGTCATCCATATTTGGCACTTAAATACATGCAAAAGCAGTTGGCATTCTTGCTCAGGTTTGCGCACTGCCAGTAAATGTGGTAACTGGAACTGGTTGAAAAGCATAATTTTCCATTGCTCTAGGTTGGCTGTTAGACATGGTTGGAGTTAGTGGGGAAGCTGCCTAGTTTGGGGCATAGAGGTACAGTGTCCAGGAGTCCAGGATATTTACTGGACTCCTGGTAAAGTGCCACAGTGCAAGTCTTCTGCAGGTGGAATATTCTGGCTCCCAGTACAAGTCTGAACTGTGGAATAGGTTGGCCTAGGCTGTATCCAGTGTCACTAGCATCCCTTGCACTGGAGAACAGTGTAGGCATCATTTTAATGACCTACATAGGTGCAAAAGGGATACCCTCAACTGTTGGTTGATTGAATTTGAGACTGTGGACTTCCCACAGCTGTGTAAGTATGACATTAAGAGAGTACTTGTAATACTTAGAAAACTAAGCATAGGCAAGACTGGTATGCATAATGCTCTTCTGTACTTTTCTGTTATTCCCCCAGTTAATGCTGAACTTGAGTTCAATAAACAGTCTCATGCTGCTTGAATGCAGAGACTGAGGGAAGCAAGTGATATGTAAGTAACACAAGAGAAATATTAGTGCAGCTTTAGAAGTTAAAGAGGTAATATTTACCCCTGTATTCTGTTTTCTCCTACAGCTTCCATTAACATGTGATCTCTTATGATATTTATCTTTATTATTTTTATGCTTCAAATCTGACCATACTCTATGATGTTGTATATATTGCACATTATTTTGAATTATGTTATTTTTGTATTTTGTATCTTATACTATTTATGCTTAGTTTTGATACCATGTTCTCTTTGTAATATTTTTATCATGTTATTTACCTTTATTTTTGTCTTTTTCTTTTGGAGCCTTACTCCTTGGGTCTCTACTGAAAAGGGGCTTTTTTGCCCAGTCAAACTAACCTGGTTAACAAATGTCAAATAAATAAATAAAATAAATAAATAAATAAATAAAGATAGATAGATTTTTTTATACAGTTGTAGCAAATTGAGCATGCATATTGTAACAGTAAAAGCAAGCATGCATGCATTAGTCTGTAGCACAAACCAACTTTAGGAGTCAAATATAAGACTGTAGTCAGAGGTTGTATGTTCAAATACTATGTGTCATAACTATTCAGTACTGCAGTTCTTAAAAAATACTTACATTAAATTAAACTCTATACAAGTGGCATAAATGCCCTGCAATTGATTGTAATTTGTATAACTGGAACATGCATATGTGCAATATATGCACATTTCAAGGATTGCTTTCAACAATCAGTAAGTATAGTGTGGCTTTGTTAGGATGAATACTTAAATGTAATACTTCAGATAAAATAGTTGTATAATTGTGTTAATGCATTGTATGTTACATATAATGCTGCTAATTTTCTCTCTCTTTTTTTATCTCACCCCAACCCTTATTTCTCTTTTTTTATTTTCTATTATGTGTCATCAAAATGTCTCCATGTCATCCATGTGTGCCAAATCACTAAATGCTACACAACACAGCGAGGTAGGCCATCCCTAGTGGATAAGCCTGCCCCAGCTCCACCAGCTCCAGAACCAATACCCTGTACATCTAGGACCCCACATGGCAGCACTGCCTCTGCTGCCCCTGTACTACCTGCTCCCTCGGGTAGTACTTCCCCAAAAGCAGGTGCAGTGTTACCCTCTGGGAGCAGTTGTGGAGGTAGGGAGTTCATAACCTTCTGGGAGATGCCAAGGTTAGTGCATAGGATCATGCACCACACCACTGGTGTACACCTATGCTGGATAGAGAGGCTGCTCTCCCTTATAGCATGTAGGAGGAGAAGACATCAAGCACTCCAGATGCCAGTGGAGTAAGGAAAGAGTGATGACAGTCCAATGGGTGAGGACTTGATTGTCTCTGTCTCCATGTGTTTGATTGGCATGTGTTGTCCTATTCCTCACCCCAATCATGGCGGCCCCAAACTTTTGGGTCCCTCACAGTCCTTTGGTCTTGTCTTGTTTGTTTGAATTTGCTTTCTCAACTACTCACCTCACCTGACCCAGAAATACATATTTCCCTTACCCAGTATTCCTCTTTTAATGAATTAAAAAAAATGGGCACCTGTCCCACAAAAAATATTGTCCCATACATAGATTTCCATTTTGCACACATGTCATCTGGATATACTTGATTCAGTCCAATTGACTATACAACATGATTACTCTGTTGTCACTCCTGTCTGTGGAGGTGACAGTCCAAATTCACCTACTATTCTACACATATTAGCAGTTTTTACTGTTGAAATGGAGAGCTATGGTTCTTTCCTACCTCCCTCCTGTACATTCCTATATTGCTTTCTCTTTGTTCTTCCCCTGCTTGCTCCCCATTTCACCACTTTCCTATCTACCCCATTTTAACACCTATAATCTGATCAAACTATAGAATCATAAACAATACACATAAGTACCAGAATAAGCAATGGAACCCTTCACTTTTTAGTCTGCTTGCACAGAGGTTTAAGTTATGCCCTTGCTGTGCAATTGTATTTTATTTAATTTATTTGCTTCATGTTCCCTTTGTGGTTTTCTTGAGTTGCTATCCTTTTAAATCTGAGCTGATTTTTGGGGGGCTTGGTTGTCACATGATCATTGATTGTTTTTTAAACAAGCTGTAACATATGATTTATTTATCTGATGAAGTTTAAATGTACAAAACAAAAGCGCTTAGTGTGTTGGTTTTCATTAAAGTATTTATTTATTAAAAAAATGCCTTTGGCTATAATTTAATGAGCAGTTTATTTTAATGTGGTGTGAACTGCTTGGTGCAAGTTTTTAATACGTTCTCAGACAGTCTGAGTTTCTGCAGGCCTTGGGTATTTTGTTTATTGGTCTGTGTGTTGTTATTTTTCTTAAAAATGTAGCCTGATGTATTATATCTACTTTTTAATCTGCACAGGTGCATGATGATTCTGTAAAACCTAATTGGAGTTGTCCTTTACTGCCTCAATGCCACAGTCAAACACGAAACACAAAAACACAATCATCAAACAATACCTGCCATTCTAGGAAAAAAAAAAGTTATGTAATATTCTTTTTTTTTTTAATTGCTGGAACCTGTGTTCTGAGAGACTGCTTTCCAATCTATCTGCAAATATACAGAGCTCAGTATATATTTTTTTTGGTTTTAGAGTTTAATTGTTGCTTAGATCTCTGTTAAAACTGTTGTCTCCATGTTCTGAGAGACTGCTTTCCAATCTATCTGCAAATATACAGAACTGAGTATATTTTTGGGTTTTAGAGTTTGTACTGTTAGCTATTGCTTAGATCTCTGTTGAAACTGTTTTCCCCACCCCCACCCCTATTTTCTGCTGTGTCTTCAGTTGGTATAACTGTTTTTTCCAGCTTGTGTGTTATCTAACTCAAGGATCACTTGCATAAAATTAAACCTGTTAGTAACAGCTTGCCTTTAATTGCTGGAACCTGTGTTCTGAGAGACTGCTTTCCAATCTATCTGTAAATACACAGAGCTGAGTATATATTTTTTTGGTTTTAGAGTTTAATTGTTGCTTAGATCTCTGTTGAAACTGTTGTCTCCCTGTTCTGAGAGACTGCTTTCCAATCTATCTGCAAATATACAGAGCTGAGTATATATTTTTGGTTTTAGAGTTTGTACTGTTAGTTGTTGCTTAGATCTCTGTTGAAACTGTTTTCCCCACCCCACCTCCTATTTTCTGCTGTGTCTTCAGTTGGTATAACTGGTTTTTACAGCTTGTGTGTTATCTAACTCAAGGATCACTTGCATAAAATTAGACCTGTTAGTAACAGTCTGCATTTAATTGCTGGAACCTGTGTTCTGAGAGACTGCTTTCCAATATATCTGCAAATATACAGAGCTGAGTATATATATTTTGGTTTTAGAGTTTAATTGTTGCTTAGATCTCTGTTGAAACTGTTGTCTCCCTGTTCTGAGAGACTGCTTTCCAATCTATCTGCAAATATACAGAGCTGGGTATATTTTTTGGTTTTAGAGTTTATACTGTTAGCTGTTGCTTAGATATCTGTTGAAAATATTTTGCCCACCCCCATCCCCTATTTTCTGTCATGTCTTCAGTTGGTATAACTGTTTTTTACAGCTTGTGTGTTAGCTAACTCAAGGATCACTTGCATAAAATTAGACCTGTTAGTAACAGCCTGCATTTAATTGCTGGAACCTGTGTTCTGAGAGACTGCTTTCCAAGCTATATGCAAATATACAGAGCTGAGTATATATATTTTTTCGGTTTTAGAGTTTAATTGTTGCTTAGATCTCTGTTGAAACTGCTGTCTCCCTGTTCTGAGAGACTGCTTTCCAATCTATCTGCAAATATACAGAGCTGAGTATATTGCTTTGGTTTTAGAGTTTGTACTGTTAGTTGTTGCTTAAATCTCTGTTTTGTCCTACCCATCCTCCCTATTTTTGGCTTGTAGTTTAAATTTGGTGGCTTTTGCAGTTGCCCGCCCCACTGTAGATTTGATTTGGCACACTCCCCCAGTCCCATCTCTTTACCACATTCTACCTAATAAACTCTTTCTGCACTTGCTTGTCGTCCTTTTTAATTTAATTGCATTTCTTAAATTGTGTTTGGTCTAATATTTCTACATACTGAAGTGTGCTAGCTTGCACTGCATGTGAATTGTTTTTACTACTGTTTTTGCTACTTTTCTGTAAAAAAAATGTAAGCCTGTTTCCTACCTTTCCTGTAACTAGTGTTCCAGATGCAGATTTGCTGTATCCAGGACTGTATGCAAGCTTCTAAGCCCCCAAAGCCTTTCTGTGTTGGAGGGAAGCCATCTAGCTTATCAGTGGGAGTGGTAAGCACTAGGTAACCTGTCTACCACATAAGAAGTGGTTCTGTCCGAGAAATTGTAGTTATTGGCCTTTGGGCAATCTCTTCCATCTATCTCAACTTTCTGATTTGAAGGCCTGCATTTGCACTTGTTTCTGTCCTGTAACTCGTCTAGTGCAGATACAGATTCTTAGTTTTAGCATTTAAATTTGCTTATTCATGCTCAGCACTTGTTCAGAACTTGTAAGCACTAAATAAGCTACTAATTACTATAGCACTCAACCTTCCTCATTACCTAGAGGAAAACAGTTGTACTTACTTTTCTCACTTGCTTAGAGAAAAAACAGCTCTTGTACTCACTTTCCTCACTTAACAGGAGGAAAATAGTTTTTTTTTTTTCAGGCATGTCCTAGGTTCAGCTCCCAGTGTTCTCTCCTGTCTATCTGATGAATCTGGGCATCTTGAGGCAATGTAGAAATTGCCTCATGTACACAGACAACCCTCTCCTCCTACCACCCAACACTACAACCTGTGAGAGATGCAGTTATCAAGCCAAACTGGAGGTAAAGTTCTCTCCAACCAAGACTGCACTTGACAGTCATAAGGAAAAGGCAAACATTTGCCCCACACCACACTCATCTCATAGTCTCACTAAATCTACACTGCCAAAATCCACACATAGTTACAAAAAAACATTTGTGGAGGCTCTCAATAATAATCTGTCTAAGCAACAGAGACCTCCAAAGCAGAAACGCAAGCAACCTCCATCCCCCAACACAACTCAAATGACACATAGCCTACAGACTCAGTGTGCCACTCAACCACAGCCAATAAGGCAAAACAACGTACCCAACACACTAGTCATAGGTGACTCTATAGTCAGGCACACTGATGTCCCACTCACCAGGCTAAACAAGGAGAAGGTTACTGTCAGCTGCCTGTTGGGTGCCAGGATCCGTCACATAACCCATGCACTCAGGTCACTCCATAACAAGTACAAATATGACTCTGTCATTGTCCATGTTGGTGTGAATGACCTGAGATGTACCTCCCTAGACTACACGAAAAGAGACATGGAAGAGCTCTCCAATCTTGTAGCCCAGGCAGGTATGACCCTAGCCCTGAGTAGCATTTTGCCATTGCCCAGAATAATAGTGCAATACAAGGAAAAAATTATTGAGTTCAACAATTGGCTAAGCTTCTGGTGTCATGCTAAGGGGATCCAGTATCTGTCTGCTTGTGATGACATATCCGACAGACCACGATGTTTTGCCACAGATGGCCTGCACCTGTCGCTCCTGGGATTCCAGATACTGGCAAAGGCTCTTGCCGCCCCTATAGTGCCTTCTTTAGGCAAGGTTCAAATAACAAATTCACCACCGTAACAGGAATAGGCAAGCAAAAACTGAGGGTGATGCTACTCAATGTTAGAAGTCTAAATCTCAAAATGCACTCACTCGAGGCACTCCTTAAAATGGAGAACATTGATATCTGTGCAGTGACTGAGACCTGGTTCAAGGCTCCAGAGAGCACCCCTGCACTACCAGGCTATAACTCATACCACACTTTTCGGACATGTAACCTGGACCGAAACAACAAAGGCAGAGGTGTGTCCATATTCATTAAGGTTATCCACACCTCCAGGCTAGTTGCTCAGCATAATGCATCCGAGGTTATCCAAGTGCAACTAACTCTGGGCAAAACTGCAATCCAAATTGTAGCTTGCCCACCATGCCTCAGGATTACTACTCCTCTTTTCCTGATGTACTGGAAAATATTAGGGTTCAACCAAACACCCTAATAATGGGTGACTTCAACTACCCCACCATTAACTGGGAAAACTACTCATGTGCCAACTCCTTAGCTCAACGCTTTCTGCAATTCATAAACTCCAATGCCCTGGACCAACTTATCCACACCCCCACCAGGGGCAAGAATATCCTAGACCTAGTCATTACCAACATGAGTGACAGGTGTTCCACACCTGAAGTCAACTACTCGTTGGTCCGATCCAACCATAAGCCAATCACCCTTGATATCCACATCCCGCCCCACCCTCCATTAAGGAAACCACAGTAAAAAAATTTTCCAAAGCTAACTTCATGCTTTTTAAGACAGAAGTGGTGAACTTCATGACACCCATGCAGATGGACAATACAGTTACAACTGCTGAATCCTACACAAATGCACTCTATAAGCACTTACACGAGTGCATGGATCGTGCTATCCCAAACAGAACCAAGACACTATCCTCCAAAAAAAGGAAGCCAATCTGGTGGTCCCCTGCCATAAACAAACTGTACAACAGAAGGAAGAATCTGTTGCAAAAGAGAGTAAAATCCCATGAGTGGAGGAGCAGGAGCAGTGAGGAGGTCAGCCTCAGTATGAAGCTGAGATCCCTTATAAGATCCTCCAAAGCTAGCTATGAAAACAAAATCACCACTAATTCTAAGGACAACCACAAAGCATTCTATAGCTATGTCAAGAATCTCGATGGCAACACCCAGATCTGCTCTGAGTTACAGCACAAAGGCAAGAAAATTACAGAACTAACTGATATTGCCAACATCGTGGCAGATAGGTTCAGTGATAACTTTACCCCCCCACCCTCTAAAGGGCCCATATCTATACAGGAAGAATGCAGAGTCCCTGTAATCACAACTACACAGGTAAAAGCTGCACTCTCTAAAGCCAAAAACACAGCATGGGACCGGACAACATCCCAGGCTGTGTTTTACACAAACTTCAGAATGAACTGGCTCCCCACTTAAGCACCATGTTAAATAATAGCCTCACATCAGGCTTTGTGCCCACTGAATGGCACACAGCAACAGTTATCCCACTCCACAAAGAGGGAGCCACCACTGATCCCAGGAACTATCGACCTATTAGCCTGACGAGCCTGGTTTGCAAGGCCATGAAATGTATCATCATGGAACTCATAAACAAAGACATTGGTAACCTCCAAACTCTGGATCCCACACAGTTCAGGTTTGTGAAAGGCAGATCATGCCTCCTGAATCTGATCAGCTTCTTTGAGGCAGTCACCAAAGCCATAGATGAGGGTAAGGTGGTTCACATAGCCTATCTTGACCTCGCCAAGGCTTTCAACACCATCCCCCATTCTGGAATTACAGCTAAACTCACTAAACTAGGTATAAATCCCTATGTCACAAGATGGGTTGCCAACTTGCTCATTGACAGAACCCACACTGTAAAAGTTGCAGACTCCAAATCTGACCTCAAAGCAGTGACGAGTGGAGTACCACAGGGTTCCCTCCTGGGACCTCTCCTGTTTGGTATCTACTTCTTTGAAGTACAGGCTAACACAGAAGGCCTCTGGCTAATGAAGTTCGCAGATGACTGCAAACTAGGAGCCATTGTCAAGTCCCCAAATGATGTGGACATCCTACAGAAGGGCCTTGCTGAGACAGATGCCTGGTGTCAGAGCCATGGCCTCAAGCTCAATGCCAAAAAGTGTAGTGTCATCCCCTTTGGTAAAAACTCTGTACCCGTGAACTACTACATAGGCAGCAATCTACTTAACACAGAATGTGTGATAAGAGACCTTGGGACCCAGGTGGACAGTAGTCTCTCCTTTGATAGTCACATCACCACAGTAGTCAGGAAATCCTTCTACATGGCACACCTCATCATAAAAGGGTTCTCATCCAGGGAAAAAAGAGGTCATTGTTCCCCTCTACTCGACACTCATTAGACCCATTATAGAGTACAACGCCCCTTTTGGAATGTACCTCAGAAGACATCTGCAGCAGCTGGAAAGGCCACAGAAGTACTTCACAAAGAGGATTACTGGCCTCAAACAAATGCCCTATACTGACCTCCTCAAAAAACTCCAGCTTTACTCCGAGGTGATCTCTGCCTAACATATAAAGCTATGTCAAACCCAGAGCTGTTGGACATGCTACACCTAAAGAAATCCCAATCCCTTCAAGCTACACACTCTAGGGACCTAAACCTTGTCACCACAATAAACAGGACATGCTGGAGGGATAGTTTCCTGTCCCAGAGATTTCCTATACTCTGGAACAGGCTACCTATCTATGTCAAGCAAAGTTCTTCATTAGCACTCTTTAAGAAAAATCTTGATGAGTGGATGGGAAATAGGAAATACACCCCGGGGATCACTTCTGTGTCTCTGCTCGACAGTGGCACAGGAAAATAACTTTCTTGGGTGGCGTAAGCCAGGGAACCTTGTTGACTAGGCTTATGTAGGCCCATGGGCCGATAACCTAGTATCTACCTATGAACCTACGATGAACCTATAATGATATTACACATTTAGAGTCCAGCCAAGTAAAGTTGTACTGAAGTGATGTTTGCACGAACATTAATACATGAATACATTAAATATAAGTAAATTTGTCCTTTCACTTGTCCCTACCACAAAGTACTATCAGTGATACTCAGGAGTCTCCTAGTAAAGACATGTATAGCCAATAAAACATCCTTGTCACTTCGGTACTTCTACCTGATATGCACAATCACTAAAACACACCAAAGAACATTTTTCACAGTGATCACTAATCATTTCCACTGCTTCTGTAATGAGTTCCTATTTACAAATTACAACTTACAGTATTCCCTAAAGTCATTGTAATATGCCCATCTTATGAATAAAACAAACATATCTTGAAGTGAACACAGTAATCTTGCCTCATCTTAAACAATTTGATTTTAATTTGCCATACTTCCATTATTGTTCCATTTCTTTAAAAAGTCTGTGGTTTCCTAAGTTACTCCAATAATCCCCAGGTAATATGATGGTACTGTCACTTAATTTCAGGGTCCTTTACAGGTTTTACATGCAAATGAGGTCCTTTTACATTTATCTCTATGAATCATACTAATATGCTAAACATCTAAGGTATCTTAGCCCTGTAGTAGCTTATCCCTTAAGCACTTTACTCTTTCACGATAGAGAAGATTATTTACCAAACACCTCCGTGTTTCCATTATCATAGCAAAACACCTCCACTGATCTTATTTGCATAATGACATAATGCTACTCTTTGTGAATTAACACTATTCAGAAACAGAGACCAGCACCAGAACTACACCCAAAGTATGGCAAAATGTGCTGTCATTTCAACAGAAACTTCATATTCTGTCCTTTTTCAGCGAGGGATGCACTATCAACTGAATTAAATCATTTGCTGGATGCTGTCATAATTAAGAACTTGCATGCAAACCCCTTGGTTGTCACTAACTGGGTTAAACCAAAAGGCATCTGGCAGTATCAGGATGCTCATGGACCTAAGGAACATAATAACTCTGTTGTTGTTCATGAATACCCTCCTCCACATATCATGGAACTCTTTGCAGATTAGAGGGCTGCTACAGTGTTTCCACCACATAACTTACAAATACTTATCAAGTTTCATTGCATGAGAATAGCATAAACTGTGTTTGTAGGCCATGATGACCTATTGCGACACAAGACAGTGTGTCTAGATTACCATCTGCATTCTAAATATTTTGGAAACTGATTAATTCTATTCTTAAGGGTCTTCCTGGTGTCTGGTGTTATTTGAATGAAAATATGAACATTCTTTTGCTGAACATAAAACTCATCTTAAATCAGTACTGTACTTAGAAAACTAAGAGACACAGGTTTAGGTTTGAACTAGGACAAATGTATGTTTTACCAGGAAAAAAAAAAACATTTTTTGGATCACGTCATTTGCAAAGATAATTTGCTAGATGATAAATCTCACTCACATTAAAACCATTTGTAATGCTCTTCTCACTTCTAATGTTATGGCTCTGGGGTCAGTGTTTGGCTTATCACGTGGTAAACAAAATTCCTACCTTGTTATGCTACAGTTGTGCAGCTCATGAGAAATGTATTAAGAAAATTCCACTTTCAAATGAATTGAGGAGGCATGGTGCAGTCTTCAAGAAGATATGAATTTCCTTAAACAGTGCTCAGCTGTAGTACTGCTCATATCTTTACTGCCAACATTGTGTAAACAGATACTTCAGAATATGTCTTTTGGGGTGATCTGACCCAGCTCTACTGTGATGTCACTGAACAGGCAACATTTGAAAGTTTGGAAACAAAAAATACAATTTTAAGCAAGATAAACATCTTCACAATTTGAAGTTCACTCAAAATGGGTAAATAGAATCTACTTTTTTGACTGTTTCTTACACCAAATGAATATGCTCAGTTGCTGAAAAAGAAGCCCTTATGCTCTTTTGGAAAATGTAGACATGGAAGGCTAAACTTCCACTGAGCCTTAACTACACTCCTAGCACCTGATGGTATGGGGCATACTGATCTTAGAATACATCCATTTGCAAGAGTTCTCTGTTTTTGCTATGATATTCTTTATAGGAACAACAAGGCGGATGATGACTAATCTCAGTTTTCCCTTCCAAATGCAACCAACAGTAATTTGGATATAAACCTGAAAATGGTGTTTGCCTTCTCCACATTGCTTGCTCCTCTACCTGTGTCAGACTTTGCTGTACATCTACCAACTCTAGCTCCATACCCAGGTGGAACTTGACAGAAAATTGCCATAGACACCATCTGTCCTTTTGAAATTGGACAAAAGGACTGTAATTTTGTTATCACACTAGTGAATTACAAGTCCAAATGCCCAGAGTTAGCCTTTTCATCATGAATGAGAGTGGATACTGTTACCATTTTTCTAAAGTCTGTCTCAAAGAATCACAAACTGCCTTGAAAACCATTCATTCTAGAATTCCAAAAACATTACAGGCGAACTCCCTAGGCAATGACATGAACCTCCACCTTCCAACTGTACCAAAGAAAAATAAAGAAAATGCTAATAACACAGGTCACACATGAGGTTTGCCATGCAGCTATGGTTTTAATAGAAACAGTCCAAGCAAGCCAAAACAGGATATGCTAAACATAATGCCATATTGTCAAGCTTTAAAGAGGATGGTCGATTCTGACAAAGAAGTCTACTTTGTAAAGAAATGACAGTCAAGATGCATCCACTCAATCCAAATTGTGAAAAAAAGACTAACAGTAGCTGGCTGATGGGTGCACTTTGAATGTTTCACATCTGGTAAAGTTGCCTACAAAGTTTAGTCCATCTGTAGAAGGGAATCTTGGCACTGCTTTAGCACCTGCCATTGTAACAAAGCTTGATTCCCAAGTCAGAGGATAGGAAGAGCACTAACATGGTTTAAAGACTATGTCACTTCAATTTGCAGAACATTTTACTTAGTTCAGGTAGCTCTTTCCTAAGCTAAATAATCTGCTGTTACTGTTCTGTAGTTATAGTCACTAAGTTGCACTGTAAGTAATTAAAAGATGTTACCACGGTCTGCTCAATAATGTTTGAGTTAACTGCTGTGAATTTAAATAGATGTGATTCCCTGTGTGGGAAAGTAACATGTGCATTCTGCATGACATGCATGTCTGTGTGTGAATAAGTGCATTTTGAGAAAAGTTGCATTATGAGGGTTTGTTGATGCATTTTTTTCTGAAGTAGTAAAGTCTTACGGTAGTTGATTCTGGATGTCCAGTAATTATTTTGGCTGTTACACTGCAAGCCTTAGTTTTCTCATTCAGTAAGACTTATTAATGGATCTAGTCACCCAAAAGTCAAGTGCTCTCTCATTCTGAAGTGTATTTTTGTCCCTCCAATAAAGGTATGAGTGCAACATATAAGGAAAATAGGAGTTAAGTCTGTCCCTTTGTTTGTGGATTCTGCTGTCTCTGTACACAAATTAAGACACCTTCATCTACAAATCATATATAGTTCATTGTATCTTGTGAAAACCCTTCTGCACCATATCAGGGAATTATTATTTTATTATTTGTTACCCCCAAAATGATCTGATCAAGGACGTCATACTGGCATGCGTTTGTATTTCATTTTTTTTTGTATTTGTCTGTTATTCTTTCTCTTTACTTTGTGTTGCCATAATATGACAAGCAAAATACAACATTATACCATGACCACCCCATTAATATTCCAAAACGTGCATGCTGATTGGCCAGAGTGCACATTGTAAATCGACTTATACTAATGGAAAAAGGCCCGGTCGCCCGGACTTTTTCCATTAGTATAAGTCTTTTTTAAAACACCGTCTCGCTATGTTAAAGGAGTTTAACATAGCGATACAGGTTTAAAAAAAGCAACGGAGATCTCCGTTGCTTTTTTTATAGCTGTCTCGCTATGTTAAACTCCTTTAACATAGCTTACAGTGTAAAAAGCAACGGAGATCTTGCTTTCTCCGTTGCTTTTTTTTAAACCTGTCTCACTATGTTAAATGGGTTTAACATAGCGAGACAGCTTTAAAATAAGCAAAGGAGTTTAACATAGCGAGACAGCTTTAAAATAAGCAACGGAGCACTCTGTTGTTTATTTTAAAGCTGTCTCGCTATGTTAAACCCATTTAACATAGCAAAACAGTTTGTAAAAAGCAACGGAGATCTTGCTTTCTCCGTTGCTTTTTTCAAAACTGTCTCGCTATGATAAATGGGTTTAACATAGCGAGACAGCTTTAAAATAAGCAATGGGGAATCTCCATTGCTTATTTTAAAGCTGTCTCGCTATGTTAAACACATTTAACATAGCGAAACAGTAACGGAGATCTTGCTTTCTCCATTGCTTTTGCCCACAGCTCTGATGTACTGCTTAGGCATGCGCAGTACATCAGAACTTCCACGGAATACCAGACAGCTGCGGAAGGGCAGCAAGGAGGCATTATACAATGCCATTATTTAAGAAAAGTAATTTTTTTTTTCTTAAATAATGTCATTATATAATAGCAATAACCCACTTCTGGGTGTGGGTAATGCTGGATTTACCCACGGTTGGCTTTGTTTGGTCCCTCGGGCTTCGCCCCCTGGACCAAACCACGCCAACCATGGGTAAATCCAGCATTACCCACACCCAGGCGTGGGTTATTGCTATAATATTTCAGCTATTTTTAAATAATATTTTATTCAGTGTGCAGATCAAAACATAAACCACAAAACATGCATTGCTTCCATTTGCAGACAATGAAAGATGGATAATAACAATGAAAAGAATCTGAGAAATAAACATACATTGACACCTACATTAAATATGTACTACTCTGGAAGAGAATGGGAGTAAAACAAAAACAATTTGCAGCATTTCTTTCCAACCTTTCTCTGCATATAATTACAGAACTAAGATCTCAGTCTGTTAAGCAAATGTAAAAAGCAGTGACACTCATCTTCACTAACTGATTTCCATTGTTGGAAAATAACACCAATAAAATTATGCAATCACTAATTTCTTCCAAAGATAATTAGTCCTGCTAATTGGATATTCAGATGTCTTTAACCCTCATAGCCTAAACAAAACAACTGACGCTGATGGCAATGGAATTCTCAAGGTCATACATGCAAATTCAGTAATAAGAGACAATTTAAGAATAAGCTGTGGGCAATACTGTACTCTCTGAATGTAACTGGTATCTAGGCGATCACATCTGGAACAGTTATCACACCTAGACACATTGGGCAGGATTCACGAAGGCTTGCACGGAGTCTAAGAGTAGTGTAAGACTCCATGCAGCCTTCGCGATCCAGGAACAGCCCAAAGTCCGTGTAAGAGACCAGCTAAAACGTCTCTTACACAGAGTGGGCGTGGATAAGCTAATCACCTCACTTGCAGCCGAATACCATGCAAATGAGGTAGATTAATGATCCAGGAAGCCCAAAGCAGCCCATGTAAGAGTCATTTTAGCTGCAGAAATGTACTCAGTTGACAACTGAGTACGTTTCTGCAAAAACCACAATGGAGCCATGTCAGCTCCAAATAAAGGGTGCATATGTGTCAGGCAGCATGCCAATGGCCAAATATGTGGCCATTGGCAAGGTAACCCGATGCAAATAGGAGAAATAAATATTTTTTTTTCAGCGATCACCAGTGTTTAAACGCAGCGCAGCCCCACGCAAATGGGCTGCACTATATAAAAACATAAAAATGAAGGTTATAAACCCACAAATGTGGGTTTTATGCAATACATGGATTTACAATGCAGGGACCAGCAGACCAAAAACAACATGGCCACCGTGTAGTGGTTGCTAAGGGGGGAAACTGAGTCTAAGACATGTAACTAAGCAATAGTAGGCAATCTGATGCAAATGAGTGTTAGGATACTGAATTCCACTGTCACATAGCAAATGAGCACATTCTGAGTAGTGTAAGAGTTACATAAGGGGGAGGAACAGAGTAGGAGATAGGTGACATCACAGGGGGGAATCGCAGAAAGAAATGCAGTTCATTGGAGGCCAGAGTTACATGACAGATGTCAGACACATATCATGGAAAGAGGAGTGCCACAACATAAGCATGGGAAAGTCAAGAAATGGAAGGTGTACACTGTTGCCTACACCAAAGTTTCTTGCTGGGCATGCATGCGCACATGTGCGCGCCATGAAGTGCGAGTAGGACAGTGTGAATGCGTGTAAGACAGACTAAGCATGTGAGAGTGTGTTGCTAGATGTCTAACACTGTTTGCGCGGGTGTGCACGCATGTAGGGCAGACTTAGCATGTAGAAGCCTGTTTGCAGGCCTGTAACACTGTTTGAGCTGGTGTGCGTGTGTTTTAACCCGAATAAGCAGATTCTGAACCGTGTAAGCATGTGTGCACGCATGTAAGCCACTGTGAGCGTGTTTCTGCTGGTATGCATGCTGCTCCCCCCTGAAGAAACAGAAAAGAAAAAGGAAGCAACAGAATTAGTAGGAAGCTAGCAGGGAATACTGTTGGAGCTAGCAGGTGAAAACAATTAGAAGCAAGCAATTACACAGGCAGAATAGTAGCTCAGCCCAACACTTAAAACTCTGCAAACAGCAGTGCAATATGTTTCTCACAAGAGACACTGCAAGACAGGAGTAAGCTATTAGAAGTGAAAACTGAAAAAGCTGAACTCATAGCAGAAATGTTAGGGGCTGCCATAGCTGTCATAATGAGACATAGGCGACTTGCTAAGGGTGGTGACAATGCAGATGGTGCCAGACAACCCACAGTGAGGAGACGGAGAAGAGTGTACAGGCCCAGGGTCACCTACCACGGGTTACATGAGCTGGAGATAGTAGAGCGCTATAGAGTGGACAGAGACCTCCTGCAGCAAATAGTGGAGCTGTGCAGGCCACGCCTCACACACAGAACCAACAGAAGGGAACCCATCCCAGTGGAAACCAAGGTATGTGTTGGCCTAAGAATACTAGCAACAGGTACCTTCCAAAGACCAACTGGTGATATGATGGGGATATCACAGGCATCAGCCTCCAGGGTACTGCGCCAGTTCCTGGATGCCATGTCAGCACATGTCGGTGATCATGTATATTTCCCCAATGCCCGTGAGGTATTGGCCAGCAATATGCATCTCTTCCAGCAAATAGCGGAATACCCTGAGGTAGTGGGTGCAATAGACTGCATGCACATACACATCAAAGCACCAGCCGGTGAGCGGGGTAGGGCCTACATTAACCACAAGGGCTTCCCCTCCATCAATTGCCAGGTTGTGTGTGATGCCCAGGGCATAATAATGAATGTGTGTGCTGGTTGCCCTGGGAGCTACCATGATTCCCACATCTGGCATTTGACGCAGCTGTACCAGACATTTGCCAATGGGGACATCCCACACGGACACCTAGTGGGGGATGCAGGTTATGCACTGGAGCCGTGGCTGATGACACCCATCAGAAATGCACACACACCTAAACAGGAACGCCATAATGAGGCACACGCACAAACATGTAATGTAATAGAGCGTGTGTTTGGGCTGCTCAAGTCATGGTTCCGGTGTCTGGACACATCTGGTGGAGCCTTGCAGTACACACCAACTACATGTACCCAAATTGTCATGGTATGTGCTATGCTACATAATATGATCTTGCGAAAACAGCTGCAGCAGGACCAGCCTGCCCCAGTAAGCAGAAGGAGGCATGCCCAGTATGCCCTGGCCTTGGCAAAGAGGCAACGCATAGCACATACACTGGCACAGTAGGAACCCTGGGAATGATACCCCCTCTGACTCACTCAAATAATAACAGGGATGCCTAAAATGACATGACCTGCTCACAAACATGTACAGGGAGTGTAATATGTGCATCCGACAGAGGCAGCCCTGCAGCACCACCTGAGGCATGAATGCCATGTGTTAAGTAATGTAACACCATGTACTATATGCACACCTGAGGACCGTGACTAACATCCTACCCTCACCAAGCATCATGCCACAATATGACAATGAGATGATCAAGTGCAATAATTGGCTGAAGTATTGCAGTTAGTCAAAGGGGATCCAATGTGTGCCAGCCTGGGATGACATGCCGAGCATGACATGATGCTCCACCTGCTAGGACTGGCATGCACCTATCAGTGCAGGCCGTATGGATACTGGCAAAGGCTGTTGTTACCCACAGCGTGCCCTGAATAGGTAAGGCTCAAAACACAAACCTACCTCCATAGGTATCAGAAGGGATAAGAACCTAGATGTAATGCTACCCAATGCCAGAAGTCTAAACAGCAAGATGCATGCAGTCTAAACTCACCCAGTATGGAGAATGTTGATATCTGTGCTGTAACAGAAAACTGGGTCAAGGCTCACAACAGCACCCTAACACTACCAGGTTACACCTCATACTGTGCTGTATAGCCTCAAAACATGGAACAAGCTACAAAAGGAGGGTGACTAGCAATAATTGTCAAGGATAACCACACACCCATGTTGGTACCACAACAAGAAGCAGCATGGACTAGCCATGGTCAAGTAGCAGTGGCTAAAACTGCCCCCAGTTTATAGCCTGCTACAGACTACCATCCCAACACCAGGAACTGCACCTGGCCTATGTTGGAATACATGAATATATCAAGTCCTCCAAACCACATTATATTGGGTGACTGAAAATACCCAGACATAGACTGGGAGCATTATACTAGCTCCAACACTGTAGGACAAAAGTTCATAGAATCCATAAACCAAAATGCTCAGGAACAATGTACCACTCCCACAAGAGGGGTAAGCATACTGGATGTGATAATCAGCAACATGGGTATTGGATGGCAAGATGAGAAGTGTATTGCTCACTGGTAAGACCAGACCATAGAGTAATCACACTGGATATACACATCCTGACCACAGTCCCTGGCCAGAAAACCACAGTGAAAAACACGTGTAAAGCAAAAGGTGCACTCCTCCAAACTGATGTGGAATCCATTAAAGGCCCTGTGCAGGTGCAAAATATGGGCCACACCTCAGAACCTGTTATACAGGCATTCCATGAACACTGCCAGGAATGCTTGGATTATGCAATCCTAAATTAAAACAAGACACAATGCCATACACGCAGGCATCTGGCATGGTGGACACCAGCCATAACCAAACCATGCAAGAGAATGAGGAAGCTACTACATGATAGAGCAAACATAAAAAAGAAGTAATCACTGATCAGTAGTATGGCAATAAAATATGTCCACACATACAATCCACTAAGGCCAGCCACAACAAGTTGAATCTGTGAATCTTGAGGCAATGTTACACCTGCCCCAAGTACACAGACAACCCCCAACTCCCCCCAAGAAATACAAATATATGTGAGAGATGCAACCATCTATCCAAACTAGAGGCTGAGCTCCCTCAACTCAGTACTCCCAAAACTAGTCAGGAGGAGAAGGTAACCACACACATCACAAACACAGTCCCACATAGACCTATCACAACTACAAACCAAAGACATAAACACAGAAAAACATTCCCAGAGGCCCAAATTACAAACACACCACACCAACAGAGGCCTCCAAAGCAGACACCCAATCAAACAACCTCCAAACATAGCACATGCAACACATAGTACACAAAGCTGGTGTGCCAAACAGTCACAGGTCAGAAGGAGAAACAACATGCCTGATACAGTTGTAATAGGTGACTCCATAGTGAGACATGCTGCTGTCCCGCACACCAGACTGAACAAGGGAAAGGGTACAGTAAGCTGCCTGTTGGCTGCTACAATACGCCACATAACAGAAGTATGCAGGTCACCCCAAAGCAAGTATAAATATGAAGCAGTCATAGTCCATGCTGGTGTGAATGACCTGAGATGTAACTCCCCGGACTACATGAAAAGAGACATAGATGAGCTCCCCGATTATGTAGTCCAGGCCGGTATGACACTGACCGTTTGCAGCATCCTACCCTCACCAAGGATGATGCCAAAGTGCAAACACGGAATGATCAGTTATAACAAGTGGCACAATTACTGGTGTCATTCCAAGGGGATCCAACGTCTGTCTGCTTGGGATGTCATGCTTGACAAGCCACGCAGCTGTTCCAGGGATGGCTTGCACCTGTTACCCCTGGGCATCTGGATATTGGATAAGGCTTTTGCCACCTCCATAGAGCCTTTCGTAGGCAAGGCTGAAAAGACTAACCCACCACCCTACAAAACATAAGTGGAAAGAAATATAAGGGTAATGCTGACCAATGCCAGATGTGTAAACCTCAATATGCATGCTCCCGAGGCCATCCCCAGTATGGAGAACATCGATGTCTGTGCAGTGACAGAAACCTGCTGCAAGCCTCCTGACAGCACACCAGCACTACCAGGTTATACCACATATCATGCGTTATGGCCCCAAAACCTGGAACAAAACATAAAAGGAGGGTGAGTATCCATATTCAGCACAGACACCCATACGTCCAGGTAACTGACAATGCACTAGGCATTGGAGTCCACCCATGTGCAACTAACCGTAGGCAAGACTGCTGTACAGTCTGTAGCATGCTACAGACCACACTGTCACACACAGGAACCCCACCCAGCCATCCTGAAGACACCGGACAGTATGAATGTCCCACCAAATACCAAACAAGGTACTCACAAATTACCACATCGGTGGTAAACCATTATGTATGGAAGGAGTAATCAGGGACCTAGGGACACAAGTGGACAGTAACCTGTCATGTGACACTCACATTGCCAATGTGGCTAGGAAGACTGTCTATATTGGACACTGTATCATGAAAGGAGTCACATCTGCATCAACAGAGGTCATTGTGCCCCTATACTGTTCTCTTATCAGACCCATAATCTAGTACAATGCCTCATTTGGGATGTACCTTACCTGACACCTGCAGCAGTTAGAAAGACCTCAAAGGTACCTCACCAAGAGGATAAAGGGTCTCACATATATGTCATATGCTGCCTGGATGTAGACACCCCAGCTGAATGCAGTCACATACTGCCTACACAGAGGCATTGTATGTCTGTTGTACAAGGCCATGTCCAACACAGGAGTAATGGACATGCTCCACCCCAGAAAACTCAAAGCCATCGGAGCTGTGAGAGTGAGAGATGTCAATCTGAACACATAATGAAATAGGATGTGCTGGAGGGGCAGATACATAACCCAGAGGCTCCCCACACCCTGGAACAGAATCCCACTCCATGTTAGGCAGAGCCCCTCACTGACACTCTTCAACAGGAATCTTGCCAAGTGGATGGATGATCGTAGAGTTACAATGGGGGTCTTCACTGTGTCACATCCAGACAGAGGCACAGCAAAGCAAATCATAAATGGCCATAATATTCACATAGCAAGGGGTGGTGAAAGCCACACAACTCTGGCTAGGCTTACAAATGCCCTAGGGTGGGTAGCCTAGTATGAACCTATGAAGATACAAATTGTACAGGACACTAAGGATAATCCCAAGGCTTCCACAACTGATGGTAGGAACCGTGTTGGGAATTCACAGATATGCTCTGAATCACACAAATATTACAAACAACATACCAAACACACACACATATTGCCAACATACATCCTGACAGTTGCAGTGCAACCCCCCCCCCAGAATGCAAAATATCTATCCCAGCAGACTGCTGGCCCCCTGACATTGCAGATGCTGAGGTAACAGCCAGCATCTACAAAGCAAAACACACAGCAGCAATGGTATGAGATGGTGTCCTGGGCTGAGTCCAACATGGACTCCAAGAAGACTGGAATGCCAAATCAAACTACTGCTCAATGTCAGCCTTACCACAGGATATGTACCCAAAGAGCAGTGTACAACAACAGTGGTCCTTCTCAACAAAGGTGTTGCCTGAATGGATACTGAAAACTACCACCCCAGAATCCTGAGAAGCTCGGTCTGCACAGCTATGGAAAGGATCAGCATGTACTGCAGACACAAAGATATTGGGGACCTACTAACACCGGACCCTACCCAGTGTGGCTTTCTTAAGTGCAGATCCTGCCCCTAAACATGTTTGACTCATTTGAAACAGTCATTAAGGTCATTTATGAGGGCAATGTGGTCCACACAGCGTAGCTGGACCTTGCAAAGGCTTCTATACAATACCCTACATATTCATTATAGATATGCTCACCAGCTTAAATATAAACCCCTATGTCAGTAGAGGGGTTGCAAACCAGACCAAGGACAGAACTGACATGGTCAGACATGCTGCAGCCATGTCAGACTGCAAACCAGATATAACTGGCATCCCACAAGGCTTGGTCCTGGGACCTCCCTCGTTTGGTAGATATGTCCCATAGGTACAGGCCAACATGGAAGGACTGTGTCTGAACATGTTTGCAGAGAACTACAAACTGCCCACCATATCTGACCCTCCAGCTGACACAAGCATCCCACAAAAGGGCCACATAGAAACAGACAACTGGTGCCATAGCCATATCAGCAAGCTAATTGCAGAAAAGTGTATAGTCAACCCCCGTGGATATACAGTAAGTCCCCACCAATTACCACATAGGTGTTAACCCATTACGTACTTAACATGTAATGAGAGACCTGGGGACACAAGGTGATAGATATCCTGCATTGGACAAACATGTGGCTGTAGTGTTTACAGAAACATACCATATACCCACCTAATCATGAAGGTTGTCAGATCTAGATAAGGGGAGGTCATTGTGGCTCTGCAGTCATCCTTCATCAGCGTTACAATTGACTACAATAGCCCCTGTGGGATGTACCTCAGCAGACACCTCCATCAACTGTAAAGTCCCCAACAGTACCTCACCAGGAGTATCAAAGAGCTTGCACAGATGCCATGTGTTGCCTGATTAAACAAACTGCAGCTGCACACACTGCCATACTGCCCACCCAGAGGCAAGCTGTGCCTGATGTATAAAGCCATGTCCAAGCTGGAATCAATAAACATGCTGCACCTTGTACAATCTGAATGGCAGTGAGCTATGCACATGACAGACCTGAACCCCAGCACTGACATACATAGGACAAGCTGTACTGCATGATCCATAACACAGAAGCCACCCCCACTCATGAGTAAACTCCCAGTACAGGCTATCCATAGAGTCACCCATCGATCCTCCTCAAGAGGAATCTTAATGAGTGGATGGGAGATGGTAGGTTTACCCTGAGTATCACTGTTATGTCACAGGCAGACAGAGGCACAGTATACTAATCATGACATATGTCATGGCAAACTCCACTTACAATGTGTGTCGAAGGACAAACACACTCTCCGACTAGCATTAGAAATGGCCTAGGGCACATTGCTAGTGTTTGCAAATGTACACCTATGTTGTGGAATACACTACCAATGTTGGACGAGCCTGGTTTAAGTAGTTCATATCTGAACATAATGCAACATGGTCAGATGTGCACAACTGGCCCCTAACCAGGCTGTTGTGCTCACTATGGAAATGTAAAGCAGTGATAGGATTAAAGCCCAGGATACTGTCCACCACAGTCAAAGTACTGAACCAGTACACTATACGGTACTACAGTGTTAGGTCAGTATGAAAGGATGTTGACAACTGTATGCAAAGTATCCCATGCAAACCCTGCAGGCACAGTATAATCCCTGTTGTGTTCACACACAAAGCAGTCGGACAGTAACTACACAACATGATGCACAACACACAACCATAAACGGGAGATATTTGTTGAAGTTCACACTCATCCACAAATGTGGTGGGCTGCAGAGTTCAACATATGGAAAGCTCACACTGGGCATGCTCACACACTTTGATAAATGAGACATATGTCAGACAACATGCCATGGGAAGGCTGAACTGGGCATGCTCACACACTTAGGCCAAATCTCACTTTAGCAGTTGGCCACACATATCTGGTATTTGTACGTGTTATTCCAGGAACCAACCACATTACAGCAATCTTCCCAGTGCACACAGTTAAATTACTACAGAGACATACGTGATATAGTGGATCCCTCCCATATGCAAACATCTTCCACAGATACACAAGTTGTTCATACAAACAGGGAATGCTATGGCAATAAAGACGTGCAAACAGTCTATCAGCAACAAATAATGTGCATTTGACAATTAAACATATGGGTGTAGAGGTCAACACTAGGCTGTTTGCCCTAGGGAATGACAGCTTAGCCAGAGTGTGCTTGGTGTCTGCCTCCCCACAGGATGCACATTCCCCTTTCTAAACACTGATGATGTCAGCACCCTATAAGTACAGCAGGAGAAAGAAAACTTCCCAGTAATGTGAATAGCGTGCTCCGCTAATGTGTCCATCTTGAGTATCATAACATAGTTAAGTAGGGGTTTGAATCCTGCAAATGCTCAGTGTGTGTGTGAGTGGGGTTGGTGTGTGTGCAAGTCTGTGTGAGGGAAATGTCCCTTTTGGCAACTGGGAAAACACACTACAGGATGCACATTCCCCTTTCTAAACACTGATGATGTTAGCACCCTATAAGTAAAGCAGGAGAAAGAAAACTTCCCAGTAATGCAAATAGCACCCTCTGCTAATGCATCCGTCGCGAGTGTCATAGCATAGTTAGGTAGTGGTTTAAATCCTGCAAGTGTGTGTGTTTGGATGAGAGGGGTTAGTGTGTGTGCAATTTTGTGTGAGGGAAATGTCCCTTTTGGCAACTAGGAGAACACACTACAGATGCACATTCCCCTTTTAAACACTGATGATGTCAGCACCCTATAAGTAAAGCAGGAGAAAGAAAGCCTCCCAATAATGCGAATAGCATGCTCCGCTACTGCATCTATCTCAAGTGTCATGACGTAAGTAGGTAGTGGTTTGAATCCTGCAAGTGTATGTTTGGATGAGGGGGATTAGTGTGGGTGCAATTTTGTGTGAGGGAAATGTCCCTTTTGGCAACTAGGAGAACACACTACAGGATGCACATTCCCCTTTCTAAACACTGATGATGTCAGCACCCTATAAGTAAAGCAGGAGAAAATAAACCTCCCAATAATGTGAATAGCGCGCTCTGCTAATGCATGTGTCTTGAGTGTCATAACATAATTAGGTAGTGGTTTGAATCCTGCAAATGGCAAGTTTGGATGAGAGGGGTTAGTGTGTGTAGCAATTTTGTGTGAGGGAAATGTCCCTTTTGGCAACTAGGAGAACACACTACAGGATGCACATTCCCCTTTCTAAACACTGATGATGTCAGCACCCTATAAGTAAAGCAGGAGAAAGGAAACCTCCCAGTAATGCGAATAGCGCCATCCGCTAATGCGTCCATCTTGAGTGTCATAACATAGTTAGGTAGTGGTTTGAATCTTCCAAGTGTGTGTGTTTGGATGAGGGGGGGTTAGTGTGTGTGCAATTTTGTGTGAGGGGAAATGTCCCTTTTGGCAACTAGGAGAACACACTACAGGATACACATTCCCCTTTCTAAACACTGATGATGTCAGCACCCTATAAGTAAAGCAGGAGAAAGGAAACCTCCCAGTAATGCAAATAGCACGCTCCGCTAATGCATCCATCTCGAGTGTCATAACATAGTTAGGTAGTCCTTTGAATCCTGCAAGTGTGTGTTTGGATGAAGGGGGTTAGTGTGTGTGCATTTTTGTGTGAGGGAAATGTCCCTTTTGGCAACTGGGAAAACACACTACAGGATGCACATTCCCCTTTCTAAACACTGATGATGTCAGCACCCTATAAGTAAAGCAGGAGAAGAAAAACCTCCCAGTAATGCCAATAGCACGCACTGCTAATGCATCCGTCTTGAGTGTCATAATGTGGTTAGGTAGAGGTTTGAATTCTGCAAGTGTGTGTGTTTGGATGAGGGGGGGTTAGTGTGAGGGAAATGTCCCTTTTGGCAACTAGGAGAACACACTACAGGATGCACATTCCCCTTTCTAAACACTGATGATGTCAGCACCCTATAAGTACAGCAGGAGAAGGTATGTGGCATGGACAATGACTGAGTCATATGTGTCCATGCCTCTGACTGACCTGTATGCTTGTGTTATGTGGTGGACTATAGTGCCCTACAGGTATATCACTGTGACCTTCACCTTGTCCAGCCTGGTGACCGTGACCTCACTGTACCGGACAATAAAGGTACCTAACACAACTGTGGCAGGTGTGTTGTCTAGCCATACAGGCTGTGACTGTTTGGCACACAGGATTTGTGTGCTATGTGTTATGCGTGATGTGTTCAGGCATAACGTATGCCTGTGTGCCAGCTGCAAAGGTGTCTGCCGCTCAGACAGGATGCTATTCTTAGGCTCCACGAATGGGCCAGTGTGTTCACGTGCTTGTATTGCTGTCAGTGTAGGTCTACAACAGACTGGTATTGTAGTCACTGTAGTATTTCATGCCACCTGACAGGTTATGCCAGTACTGGGTTCAGAGTGCTTAGTCCCCAGTTTAGCTATGTGGTTCCATCTCATACATGTGTTGTACATCCATGTGTAGGGGAGAGGGTTGACTATGTACATGTGGCAGCTGTGACATTGCCACATGACCCACATATTCCACAACTGTACCATAAAGGTGACTGACAACTGACCTTTGCACATGCTACCATAGTATTGTGATTGCCATGGTGAATAACAACACATAGGGCCAATGGGGAACAAGGTACATAGGTTCATAGGTTCATAGGTTCATACTAGGCTATCTGCCCTAGGGCATTTATGAACCTAGCCAGAATGTGTTTGGCTGTCACCATCCATTGTAAATATATCTTGCCATGCCCTTTTCCGAGGTTAGTATACTGTGCCTCTGTCTAACAGTGACACAGAAGTGATACCTGGGGTACACCTACAATGTCCCATCCACTCATCAAGCTTCCTCTTGAAGAGAGTCAATGAGGGACTCTGCCTAACCTGGACTGGGATTTTATTCCAGAGTGAAGTGAGCCTCTGGGTTATGAATCTGTCCCTCCAGCATGTCCTATTTATTTCAGTGCTGAGGTTCAAGTCTCTCAAGTGTGTAGCCTGATGGGATTTGGATATTCTCAGGTGCAGCATGCCCATTAATTCCGGGTTTGACATGGCTTTATACATCAGGCACAGATCGCCTCTGAACAGGCGGTATGCCACTGAGTAGAGCTGGGGTTTCTTTAACCGGTCAGCATATGGCATCTGTTTGAGTCCTTTGATCCTCTTGGTGAGGTACTTTTGGGGTCTTTCCAGTTGCTGCAGGTGTCTGGTAAGGTACATCCCAACAGGGGGATTGTACTCAATTATGGGCCTGATGAGGGATGAGTAAAGAGGCACAATGTCCTCCCCTGATCTAGATGTGAATCCCTTCATGATGGGGTGGGCTATATAAAATGTCTTTCTAGCCACTTTGGCCACATGGTTGTCAAATGAGAGATTGCTATCAACTTGGGTCCCCAGGTCCCTAATTACTTCTTCTGTACTTAATGGATTACCACCTATGTGGTACTTTGTGGGCACTTTGTTTTTGCCAAAGGGGATGACTATACACTTTCTTGCATTCAGCTTGAGGCCATGGCTCTGGCACAAGTTGTCTGTTTCTATGAGGTCCTTTTGGAGGATGCTTGTGTCGGCTGAAGAGTCGATTATGACGGCCAGTTTGCAGTCATCTGCATATTTGGTCAGCCACAGTCCTTCCGTGTTGGCCTGTACCTTCAATAAATATATACCAAACAACAGAGGTCCCAGGACTGAGCCTTGTGGGACACCACTTGTAACTGGTTTGGAGTCTGGCCTGAGTGGGGTATTGTATCGAAGGCTTTTGCGATGTCCAGGTAGGCTGTGTGGACCACCTTCCCTCGTCAATGGCCTTGGTGACTGTTTCAAAGGAATCAACCAGGTTTGAGAGGCAGGATCTGCCCTTAACAAAGCCAAACTGGGTATGATCCAGTGTCTGTAGGTCCCCAATATCTTTATTTATAAGGTCCATGATGATCCTTTCCATAGCTCTGCAGACAGAGCTAGTGTGGCTTATGGGGCAATAGTGTCCAGGATCCATTGAGGCACCACCTTTCTGTAGAGGGACCACTGTTTCTGTACGCCACTCTTTGGCCACATATCCTGTAGTAAGGCTGGGATTGAACAGTAGTTTTATGTTTGGTTGTAGCTCTTCTTGGAGTTCATGTAGGACACAGCCCGGGACACTGTCTGGTCCCATTGATGCAGTGTTTATTGCTTTGGAGAGGGCGGCTCTTACCTGAGCATCTGAGACGTCAGGGGGGCAGCACTCTGCTGGGATACATATTTGCCCTTTTGGTGTGGAGGGGGGTTAGAAGTTTGAGCTGAACCTGTCAGCTAGAATGTTGGCAATGTCTGTGGGTTTGGTGTTTCTATTGACATTTTGGACTACCTCTGAGCATATCTGGTTATTACCACCCAGGTTCCTAACATAACTGAAGAAAGCCTTGTGATTATCCTTAGTGTCCTGTGCAATTTCTCTCGAAGCTGGCCTTAGATAATCTTATGAGTGCCTGTAGTTATTTGCTAATACTGATCAGTGATGCCTTCCCTTTTTGGGATTTTGATGTATCATTTAGTAGCTTCCTCCTTCTATTGTGTAGTTTGTTTATGGCTGGGGTCCACCAGACAGGACGTCTGCCTTTGGAGGATTGGGTCTTGGTTTTATTCGGGATCACATGATCCATGCATTCCTGAAGGTGTCCATAGAATGCGTTTATAGAGGAATCTGCGTTCTGGTCTGTAGTTTCCACAGGCCCGGGGGCTTTGAAGGTTTCCGCATCAGTTTTGAGGAGTGTGAATTTGCTTTAGAGACGTTGTCCACTGTGGTGTTCTGGGCAGGGGGTGGGGTCGGGATGTGAATATCCAGTGAGATTAGTTCATGGTCTGATCTTACCAGTGAGGGATACACTTCTGGTCTGGAGCATAGAGTCCCCATGTTGGTGATGATCAGGTCCAGTATGTTTCCCCTTCTTGTGGGAGTGTTAACAAGTTGTTCCATAGCATTTGAGCTCATATATTCTAGGAATCTTTGGCCTAGGGTGTTGGAGCAAGAGTCATGCTCCCAGTCTATGTTTGGGTAGTTGACGTCGCCCAATATATAATGGTGTTTGGAGAGACCTTCATATTTCCACTGTTCTCAGGAAGGCCGAGTGCAGTTCTTGGGTTTGGGAAGGTGGTCTGTAGCAGGCTATAACCTGTAAGGCAGTTTCACCCATTGTTAGTTGCACATGGATAGTCTCTGATGCTTGGTGCTTTGCCACCAACCTGGAGGTGTGGGTATCTTTGATGAATATCAATACTCCCCCTTCATTTGTGGTTCGTTCCAAGTTCTGTGGCTGAAAGGCATGGTATGAGGTATAACCTGGTAGTGCTGGGGTGCTCTCAGTAGCCCTGAACCAGGCATCTGTTACTGCACAGATATCGATGTTCTCCATGCTAAGGAGAGTTTTGAGTGCATGCATCTTGAGGTTTAGACTTCTGGCATTGGGTAGCATTACTCTTATTTTCTTATCCCTTGTGATACCTATGAAGGTGGGTTTGTCATTTGAGCCTTGCCTAACATAGGCACTATGGGGGTAGCAAGAGCCTTTGCCAATATCCGAAAGACCAAGGGTGACAGGTGCAAGCTGTCCCTAGCGAAGCAGGTGGTTCAACAGAAGATAAATATGTGAGGGTGTAGTGCCTTTGATTAGTTAGCAGTAGCTTATATGACTGCTCACGTGGACAAATGCCAGGTAAGTCATATGCAATGTGTCACAGGCAACGTACATGTGAACAGGACAAACAGTGACATTCTGTCAAGTGAGACATGGACATACATATAGTAAGCTATGCAGATGTCACTAGGAGTCCACAGAAGCTCTGTAACTATGCATTGCAGGTGGGATCAGTATTCCAGGGTAATTGCAAGCAAACATGCATGCAAACAAAGCTACAGTAAGCAGGGCTGCATGTAGTCCATTGCACAACAAACAAGCTGTACCACTTCCAGTAGGTAACATTGCAAATATGCAGGCACTATGCACATGTACATGGAAATACACAGGTCAGATGGCTAGGGTCCAGTCTCAGCACACACAAGTGTACAGACCATGTACTGTCAGGATGTACAATAACTGGATGGAAACCCATGTGCTCATACCTGCAGTAATACACATGTCAAATAACAGACACTGAGCCTTTACTCAGTGGTTCCATACTTAGTAAGATGTATGCTACCTGGCCTGCCACCACAGTATCCCTGACATGTATGGGGACACTCCCTCCTGTGACAGTTAGTTTTGTGTGTTGGGGCTGTCTAGCATGATATGAGATGTGAGCTTGCAGTGCTAGGGTGCTCCTGTGTGTCCTGTACCAGTCGTGTAGTACTGCACACACATCAACATCCTCAAACATCCGCATTGCAGAGTCCAGTGTGGGCAACATGCCACTTGCAGTTTACATGTCCATCATTGCGTATTAATACATTCATTACCTTATCCCCTGTGCTACCTATGTACGTAGCCTTCTATTGACATCCTTACCACCAGTATGCCAACATGTGCAGATGATTCACTATGGTACTTACCATGGGTGTAGACAACAGTACATGACAATCACACCCTTACTGCATCAGGCATGCTGTGATATACCCACAATTATTCCAGCACACAGTACTGTTAACAACATGATACTATTACTACACGTCTATGTAGTCACCCTGTGCATCAGCAACATGTTAACCTGTACCTGCACTGATGTTACAGATTGCAGGAGGTGGCACAGTTTCATCATATGCACAGGGTGTGAACTTGGTATGCCTGAGTCAGCCACCGATACCACCGATTGACATGTATGTGTATGTGTGTTGGTGAGGGACAGCAGTACAAGGTGGGGCAATGTTGATGCAGTGTGTGCGTGTATGCGGTAGCCCTAGGTGTTGTCAATTCGCATGTGTGTATGGATACACATAGTTCCATCTCATGGCTGCCATATACTGGTGTTTGTGGACAGCCACAGACTGTACCTGCCAGGTCATACAGATCAGTGTCTCTCGCCACGGACACAGTACCTGTGCCTTGCAGGGGTGCTACGGACCGTATCCGGTACCAACCCAGACTGGGTACTGTCATCAGAAGCAAGTGTTCATTGACTGGACACAGATCCCTGTCGGGCCTGGCCAGAGCCACGTGCATGTGGTCTCCTGGGGCGGTCTGATGACAGCACAGACCTAGCATTGCTGGGGCTGCTGCTGGCACTATGGGGGCGGCAGCGGCCCTGTTGTCGTCCGCGACGACTGCCAGCTGCTGCTGTTGCTGGCATAAGCCCACGTCGACACCTCAACCGTCCACCATCGCCCTGGCTCATGGACATGTAGTTGTGGAACCGGTCTAATATGTCCCCACAACATCTGTCTATGACATCGGTGAAATTATGGATGGCAGCCGCAATGTCACGCATACTGTCAGTCATGGCTGTGCGATATGCTGTCAGCTCCCTCAGACCCTGTCTGGTGTATTGTTCCATACGTGACTGTGCCTGCATGACAGCCCGAAACATAGCTGAGGTTGTAAGACCTCTGTGGGCACGTCTAACAGGGGCAGTACGCCCACGGATGCTCTGACGAGAACCCCTGGACATCTGTCTGTGTGGTACCATCTCAGGGCCATGCCCACGGCTGCTGTGTGGGGAGGCATGTGCCACAGATACCACATTACCCTGGTCAATGCCCACTGTATGCTGTCCATCACCAAGGGACATTGGTGACAAAGGCTGTATTGGCAGGATAACTGTGCGCATTGATGGGGTTGACAGCTGTTTACTGTCAATCAGCTGACCAATGATGGACCCTGGCATACCTTCCTGTGTCATTACACAGACGTCATCATTATCAGTACCCATGGCACACATGCACACATGCACACGTACACACATGCACAGGTGCACATGCACATGTGCACACATGTGCACGTGCACAGATGTGCACGTGCACGCATGCACACATGCACACACGCACGCATGCACAGGTGCACAGGTGCACAGGTGCACACGTGCACACATGCACACATGCACACATGCGCACATGCACACATGCACACATGCACACATGCACACATGCACACATGCACACATGCACACATACACATGCACACAGTTGCACACAATTGTACACTACTCAGTATGCGTGATATCAACACACAGACACAGACACACCTGCATGCATACAAAGAGCACTACTAAGTGAGCCTAATATTACTATTACTATCAAGACTATTACAGGTATTGTTAATACACACTCACCAGCATGGATAGGCTGCATTGCTGTTACACCGGAGGGACCTGCAGAAGTGAGGAAACTAATGTCAGTAGGTACAACTGTGCCATTGTTACTGAGTATGATACAGGTCAGTAGTACAACAGTCGCCTTTCACAGGTCAGCTGCTAATATTGAGGATATCACACTTGCACATTAAATACTATGATGACAGCTACAAACCAAGGACACACCTCACACATGCATTAACTACCAGTGTATACAACAGTCAACTATACATATGGCAAATTACCTGCACGCTCATAGTCTTGCTGCTGTGTGGCTCCAGCCTCCATCATAATGCATGTCTGCTGCTGTTGTTGTTGCTGGCGGACTGGAGCCACTACACTCATGAGTAGTCCCTCCAGTCTGGTGAGTGGGGGATGTGTAGCCACCCCACCACCTGTGGCGACCTGTTGCCTGTGGATATCCGATGTACGCTGACGGACATTTCTGATTAAATCACTGCAGTGATGTCGTACCTGCTCATATGTCCTATTATGCGTGCCTATGTCATTTCCCGACGGACCAGGTCTTGCCACAGTGCAGCCCTCTCCTGCTGATTCTGGCTGGTGCGGGAAAAAAGTATTGCATAATCTCGCACCAGGCTTTGGTGTATCTCCTCATCCTCAGCTGTGGAGTAAGCGGGATTTCGCGGGTGAGCCATGTACCTGAAAAAGAAATTAACCTGATATCAGCAATATATGTCAGCAGAATTTGGCACACATACTACACATGCTACTCGACTGTTATGATACAACATATCTCACATATATAGCATCTGTCTGTCTATTGGTGGATACACATGTAAATGGCCAGGTATCAGTGCTCAGCCAGCAACTGTGCAACAGTACCTGGCAGACTCCATATGACATACTTCAGAACACTGATTCAGGTCCAGAACACCTCCTCACTCTGGGGGTTTGTATCTAGGTACTGTATGGCCTACATCATCAACTACTGTGAGCTGACCACACACTAATTGCCCTAGATATACATATCCCACCTCCACCACCAGCACAAACGACTATAGTGAATAACATTGCAGATGCAAACTTTACACTTTGTAACAGTGACATGGTATCCTTTCAGCCCACTGGACCAGTGGAAGACACAACCCACAATGCTGACCCCTAGACAAATGCTTTCTATGGAATCTCCGAGAATGCATGGATCATGCAATCCCATATATGACCAAGACACTCTCCACAAAGGGACAGCATCCTGCCATAGACAGATTGTATTACAAAAGATGGAAGCTACTGCAAGACAGAGCATAATTCCATAAAGGGATGGCATGTCTGAGCAGCACTAGTAAGAATCTATTTTCCCTCATACAAACATCCATGGGCAACTTTGAGAGGGAAATCAAGAGGGACACTACAGATAACCAGAAGGCCTTCTTCAGTTATCTTAGCAACCTGGTCAGAATCCCTCCTCTATGCTCATAGTTAGTACACAACAACAAATATTTCACTGGAACCACAGATATTGACAACATTGTGGCAGACAGGTTCAGTGCAGGTGTCACCCCTCCCTCTCCCCCAAAATAAGACGTAGTTATCCCAGCTGACTGTAACCTCCCTATCATCACAGATGTCCAGGTGAGAGCCGCCCTCAGGAAAGCAGAATACACAACATGACTGGGACCTGATGGTATCCCCGGTTGCATGCTACATGAACTCTGACAGGAGCTAAACACACATATAGAAGTGCTATGTAACACTAGCCTGACTACAGGATATGTACCTGTACACTGGCGCACAGCAGCAGTGGTTCCACTCCACGAAGGAGGCACCTCAACATACCAATACAATACAACACAATACAATACATTACACTACAATACTATACAATATGCTATTGCCCCTGGGACTACAGCAGCATACTGTTCTGCTACCCTGACCATTGTGACACATGTGGTGTGATGGTAACTGCTGCTGTCACACAGTTACACAGGATGACTCATATGGCATATTACCTATCTGACTAACATTCAGCAGGGGTATGTGTGACATGTACTCATGGGGAGTCTTGCTTCTTAACACTGTGTGGTTTATTGCAGGGTATGTCTTATATGTGGGTAGGAACCTTTACCTCCACATGTGCTCTCTATTGCAGTGGCATGGACAACACACAGCAGTCATTTAGGTTGTGGATGGTGTGAGGTGTTACTATGGTTGTTGGACATCTGTCATGGGGGTGACTTACATATGTAAATCCAGGAGTGGTAACCTCTATGTGGGTAGTATGTGTGTACTCTGTGGTGTTGTCAGTCACTGTGCATTGGTAATGTGTTTGAGTGCATTGTCACAGTGTTGTACATGTCACTGTGTCCTTCTCCATATCTGTAGCTGTCATGTGAGGTACATACCATGGCATCCATTATGTGGTGTGGAGGGGTACACTGACGTACATGTCCATAGCTGACACACCATGTCTGCTGACACATACCATGTGCAGGTATTCCAGGAATAGTTAGCCACTGTGAATATCATTGGGGGGACCTATTGTACACATTTATGACCCTGTTCACCCCTGACACATGCAGTGGCGGGCAGCCAATCACATATCTGGTGGTTACTGGTGTAGGTGATTTGAAATGGGGTATGGTACTCCAGTTTTGACACTGGTGTTCACTCCATGCCTTTGTCACCAGGCACCTGTTGCAATACATCTGTGCAAATGTGCCTCACTCAGAATATATATACATCTCTCTCTCTCTCTCTATATATATATATATATATATATATATATATGTATATAGATATATCTATATGTATATATATATATATATATATATATATATATATATATATATATATATGCCTGTATACATATACACACATATATATATATTGATGTACATATATTGCTATAGATATGGAGAGGGGGGGACACAGAGGGGGTGAGAGTGACAGAGGGGGTGGGACAGGGGGTGTTGAGGTCGTCATATACAGTCATACCTGTAGATAGTCAGATCAATCTGTCTATGTATATGTATCTACATATATCTATATCTGTATGTGTGTATTACATATATATGTTTGTACATATTCTATCTATCTACATCTGTCTATGTATTCCTACATCTCTCTCTATGTATGTATACATATATGCATATTTTATATATATATATATATATATATATATATATATATATATATATATACATACATACATATTTTGACATACATACGTATCAATATGATAGACAGGTATATCAACATGTTTGTCTACCATACTGTATACACACACTTACATACTGCTAAACATACATAACTGTGAAACCTACTTTGTACATTGCACTACAACCTACAGTCAATCTACATTGATATGTGCACATAGATGCTCTCACATACAAATGTATGTACAGCCTTCACTGATAGTTGCTGTATGTCCCCTGCCCTTTGCACATCTTCATATACATATGGATACAGACCAATGACACATATGGAGGGTTCACAGTATGTAGACCTTTATAGTATTACTTTACATTACCTGTGTTTGTCACAGCTGCTTGTGTTGCTGTCTGGTTTTGTGTCCTGCTGCTCCACTTGCCAGTTGTCAGCTTTCAGGTGGCTGTTGCTGAACAGTTTTGTTTGTGTCTGTTTAATTTCGTTTTTCTCTGTCTCTGTCTCTGTCTCTCTCTCTCTGTCTGTCTCTCACTTCCTCCTCAGGGTGCACTGAAAGTATTGCATGTGTGGACTAGGAGTACAGCATACTTTTGTAGGTATCTGCATATGTCCATGTGATGGCCTCTGCACCAATTGTTAGCCAGCATTTGCTAATTTTATGCAGCCAGTTGTGTACTGATTGCAGTTCTCACTGTGATTTCAGAACAGTGCTATAAAAAGGTATGTGAGATAGGCGTAGCCCTTTCAGATTTTAAGGGCAGGGACCATGCTGGTATGCTGTGGACAATGTTCTGTCAGTGTAAAGGTTGGTATCTCTCTCATATTTCCAGCTGTGTTGTAGATTAACATTCCTTCATTCATTTCTCCAGTTTCCTGTACTAACTGTGTATGTACACTGACACCTACGACTACTACTACTGTTAATGTGTGTGTGTGTGCTTTCCTTGCACTTTTGCTTGCACTTTGTTGCTATGGCTTCAATATTTGCCCTTTACATTCACTACTTGTATGCCTGCTAGGTGTCCTGACTGTAGTGTGCTGCTGTGGCTTTCCTATTTTCCATGTACATTCACACCTTGGAATGCTTGCTATATCTGCTAGGGTGTTACAGCATGCAGTGTGGTCTGGCCATGGTGTGGGCCTTGACATCTATTAGGGTATTTGAATATGCTACTGAGCAGGCCCCAGAGACTTTCAGGTGCATCTGTTATCAGCCTCATGGAATGGTACATATCAGTGGGGTACACCCATTAAATTGTCTGGTATGCTGCAGTTATGACTGTGGGATAGCATGAGCATATGTATTACTACACTTTTTCTGCCATGCAAGTGGTGCATACTTTCAGGACACCATAGTTACCATTGCATGCATTGTAACACCTTTCTGTCTACTGTTTGTACATTTCACATGGAGTCTGTGGGGCATCCCTGTAACTCATTCACTGTTGCTATGTCTAGGCTCTTAACTATTCAAATATGGTGGTGTCAGACCTCTCATGTGTACAAATATTTGCAGGTTGTCCACATTTCCGCCTCATATTTTGGTCAATATCTCATGCACAGCTTTTTCTGGCAAATCACTCTGGGCTCAAGTCAGAATATAGTGACAAACATTCAAGTTTCAGACTTCATACCCTTCCAAACATCCCACATAATGCAGAACCTGTTACTCTCTGAACTGTCTGAGTTTGTTGTAACATTATTTGTAATGTGTCCCTGGTTTTGGCCCTTTGCTCCACATATTTTATTACTTGGTCCAGATGTGTTCCTGTAAGAGGTTGTGGGGTATGGGCAGTGATTATCCTGCTGTGAGTATGTGTGTGGCTTGCAAGGTGCTACAGTGACATTATTACCTACTAGCTACCAACTAGCATGGCTGTTTCTGTTCACACACTACTATTATGGAAATCCACTAGTTTTGACAGTAATTCTAAATGACATGCTTTGTGTACTACACATCCTATATTCCCTTTACATTCGTTCCTACTATTACATGATATATTTATTTTAGCACAATGTTCTTGTATAGCAGTCATGGCTTAGTGATAAATCATGCAGACTACTGTTTCCAAGGTCCTGGGTTCGGGACTGCCAGTGGGATTTTATTTTGCTTCTGAACTGACTACAGGACCTGTCAATCAAAGTGACGAAGGCACTTTTAAGCAGTTGTAACCGGGTTAGCGCTGGTTTGCACGGAGCTCACGCATGCTCACTGGCGTTTAGCTCCGCGCACACATGCGTACACCCGCTTACAACCACTTAAACGTGCTTACTCTTGCACACACCCACACTATTTTCTTTGAAAGAAATGAAAATGGGGAGACAGGAAAGTGGTGAAAAAGGGGTCACAAAGAGGGTAAGACAGTAGGAAAACAAGCTTGGGTCTTTCAGGAGGGATGTAGGTAAAGCCCATAGCTGCCCATTTCTTCATCAGCAACAGCTGTGCATATGTTTATAATTTGGTGTGACATTTGATACCTTCCACCCCTGAGAGAGGTGTAAGGAAAACAATAATACTTGTTGTACAGCTAATTGTAATTGATAGTTTCCATGTCCAGCAGACATATGTGCAGAATGGGCAGCTATGTATGGGGCGTAATTTTTTTGTGGGTACAGAGTGCCCTTTTTTTTTTTTTTCAGGTGAGAGTGGTATGTCAGGTGAAGGAAGTCGGTATAGCTGGGGAGGTAGGTTGGGTAGGTCAACAGACAAGACAAACAAGACACATACAGGGGCGGTGTATGACACGTGTGGGGGGGTTACACAATTGACGGGGATGGAGGTTTGGATATCCAGAGCCCATGAGCCCACAGATGGCAACAGTGGAACTTGATATCCCCACCCATGGGCAGTTGCCACTGTTCCTTCACTGCCCAGGACGGGGCTGTGCTGGGGGCTGTGTAGGCCGGGCAACAGGCATGCCCGTAAGTTGTGCCACCTGTGCCTCAAGCTGGAGTAGGGGCTCAAGAACAGAGTCCCGGATCTCCCTATGCACCACAGTCCGGACGCTACGGAGGGTGAGTGGTGGTTCTCCTCTGGCCATGCTTGCAGAGGGGGGACGGGCCCCATCCCCTGCAGCGCTTCCACCCACAGGTGGCACAGAGCCACCGGAGGAGGGTCCAGACTGGGCACTAGTGCCAGGTGCACTCGCCAGCTGAGGTGGGAGAGGTGGGTCCGCTGGAACCCGCCTTCCCTGTTGTCCTATGTTTTGCATTATGTCATGACAGTTTGGGTTAGTAACATACAATACCATTTGCAATTAGTTGTAACAGCATGCATTAGTATTCCCATTAACCAAACACCCAGACATTCACACCATTGAACAGCGAGCATAACACATGCATAATTTGAACAGCAATACACAGTCCAACAACATGCAGGGTTGATTGATGGCAACAGGCCATCAGGTTTGGATGTATGAACAGGGCAGATGCATCAACGGACATGCAAATATTTATGACCCATCAGGACAAATGTCCAGGGGTGTTAATTGTGATTGCACATACCAATTTCACGTGGAATGGATTATATGTGGTTATAGGGTGGGGTGAAGAAAATATTATTAACACCTTCGAACACCAATACATATGCTGTACATTTCTAATAGCTACAGATATATACACACTACTGTTCTAACTACAGTTTCCTATATGATAACTACTTCACTTTGGTGATAGGGCTGTTACTGCTACATCAATATACATTTTATTGCTATTCATACACGTTCATATCTGGCTTTGTTCAGCTACATCATCCTGCTACATTTGCTTTATATAGCTATAGACAACTGTGGATGTTTGATATTTCAGACAATCATACTATCTGCATATTGCAGACTGAGAGCAACATATCCAGATTTTGGGATACACATTACAGCTGCAGCAACACTTTGGACACATTTCGCAGTTTGGTCCTACTTGTCACATTCATTTAATTCTGTACTGACTGCAGTATACTTTATTCAGGGGTTATTACTACTTTATTGGTGGATTCATAAGTCTTTCTCACACCCTCTCACTTGTTTTCATTTTACTATTCAGGATGGTACTTACTTCTAGGCTTTATTGACATGTTTTACCTGTAGTTATTACAATCCTTTCCAGCAGTCTCACTTCTGTCATGTTTCAGTATTTCAACAGGGCTATATTTCACACGTGATTTGCTCATCTTCTGCAGCTGTACTTTTCAGCCTGCTGCAGGTTATGCACTATTATATTACAGGTGGGGCATCTTTATTTCAGACTTTATTTGAGACATTTTCATTTTTCTGTTTGGATTACAGACTGCAACACACTTTTGTAATCAAGCAATACTTGCAAACACTTTTACACTGTTACTTGCACATTTTATTACTTAGTGACTACACTGCACTCTTTTGCTAACTGTCATACTTTGATATTTCTTTACAGTTACTGGGAATGGATTACTGACCTGCCTGGTGGCGCAACCGCACCAGTCTATTGCCATAGGCTCTGCGGTTCACAGAACGGACACCTGCAGCTGTAATATAAATGAAGTAATATTGAAATACACATCCATAATATTAGCTAATTTAATTTCTTACATACATAATTAAATGTAACTTACTCAGTAGTGGGGCATTGGGCATTTGCCAGGCCTCCTGGATCCAAAGGTTCAATTGGTCCTGCTTGCATCTCTTCAGGTCCGCATGGTGGTAACGGACCTGCTCACCAGTCCTTGGAATCCCTGTGGCACTGGTGAGATAATGAGCCAACCGGTCCCACGCCTCAGCCCTATATGCTCCCCACAGGACCTGGCCCTGCATGAGTTGGGCCTCATGATTGTGGACTAGGAGCCAGACCATGTATCTGGACTCCTCAATACCCCACCTCTGTGCTCAAAAGCAACTACCCTCACCTACACCTGACATTCTGACTGCAAGTCAGTTCTACAATCGTTTATGCTGTGTATTCCTGCCTATGGGGCTTATATATGCCATTTTTCCCACACTTATCTGTGATTGGCCATTTTGGAATTGTATCCACTTCACAAAACCTGCTTTGTCATGCTCCACTTTCTATTCATTCCTATATATTTGCTATTACTGCATTTCTAAGTGCAGCTGTTGTGGCTTAGTGGTTCAGTACCTTGACTATGGTTCATTGTATCCTGGGTTCAAACCTGGCCACTGCTTTTTATATTTTATGACTGTCTACACAGGCTTGGGGGTGTGTCTGTGTAAAGGCAGTTTTGTTACAGCTTGCTCAACGTTGCCCGTCGGTTAGCTTGTTGGTGTGGTGCGCAGCTCCACGCAAACGGGGTGCGCTGGCTTACGCCTCATTTGGCTGTCAGCACGCATATCACGCTCAGCTCAGCTAGGGTCACACAATTTCAGCGTGTTAAACCACTGCTCACCTACGGGCACTCAATATGCACCTGTTAAACCACTGCTCAGCTACGGGCACTCATTTTGCACCAGGTAAACCACTGCTCACCTACGGGCAGATGCACTCACCCTGTTAAACTGTGGCTCAGCTATAGGCACATCTGACATTTTTTATTGTTTTGTTACCTCACATTTCTTCAAAATAAATGGACTATTTCATTACATTTTACATAAAACATATATGTGTACATGTTTGTCAGGGACTTGTTTCGTGCTTATTTTGCTAAAAATAAAAATTGGTGTTGTGGGGGCTTGAACCATGAATGCCTGCTCTTCAGCCAACATCTCTACCGCTACGCTATTGCATTTTGGCTTACTTTGTATATTTATTTCTTATATGCTTTCCCACTGACTGCTAACTGTAGCTGCGCTACAGGCACACCCGCGCAAACGAGCGCACTCACGGGCAAACATCTTTACGATTTAAAAAAAATTTATAACATGTTCATTTATATATTTTCTGTTCATAGTCTGTGGGGGCATGTGTTGTGTTGTGTTTATTCACATTTCCATGGACTCTGTCGTGGGTGTTTACTTTGGGCACTTTTACTCTTCGGGGGCGTGTCCGCTTACAAGGCTCAGCCTACGGACACGCCCCCTACTGTCTTACACGGACCGTGTTAGCCTTAGGTGTGATTCAGCATGCTCTCATGAATATGCAAAGCATGCTGACATCACTCCGTTTAACTGCAGCCTCCGTGTAAGAGTTATAACTCTTACACGGAGGCTTCGTGAATCCTGCCCATTATGTTTCTTAAAACAGTTGGCAACCCATTGCCATTCATAAAACAGTTTCAAAAGCATAAAATAAACTACTGGTAGAAATAATTACTGGAACTACTCTATAGTAGAATGTTCTAATTTGTTTTTTTTTTTGGGGGGGGGGGTTGTTTTTTTTTTTTTGTTTTTTTTTTTTTGTGATGACCAGTCTGACTAAATGATTCCCATTTGACTCTCAAAGTATTCAAGTTGCTGGTTGACTGATTTAAGAATTTTGCATAAAATATGTATAGTTTAAAGATGTACAGGGACTGCTATCACCAAGAAACTACCATTGGGCTGAGCAGAAAAGAAGGAAAGGTTTAAATAGCAACTTAGATCCTACAGTACTGTGTAGTTCTAGGTGGTGTTATCATAACAACTTACGCCCCTGTGCAAAATTTCCTTAATGGCTTGAAAACATGCTGAATTATTGCTAGCTATGTCCCCAAATATCAATAATGTCCAAACCAAAAGGTAAAAATGTTATGCAGACAAACCATTTAGTAAAAACCAAAACCAAACAAAAAAAAACAGCAATGTCTTCCCTGTGTAATACCTTAAACCTCCTGTAGTGGAGTACAATGGGAAATATGCAAGTAACCCCTTAAGGACCCACCAGTGCTTCAGCTATATGGCTTTTGAATGCACATGACTTTTTCCTTTTTAATTGTTTATGGGTAAATTCAAGTCAATGAAGCCAAACCCGACTAGCTATAGACACGTTTCAGCCTTTTCTTGATCTCATCACAGCATAAGTGGATTGTTTAGCTATACTTTAGAAAGACAGAACTTAAAATCAGGTCTGATGTCCATAAACATCAGAGTGCCTGTAAAATATATGCAAATGATTCCTTAAGGACATACCTGGCTTTCAGCTTCATGATTTTTGAATGTCCATGACTTTTTAGTTTTTACTTTCGAAGTCACTCAAATGCATTATATGTTACTGAACAGACAGATGCTCTAAATCAAGGCTCTATCATAGATACATAACTCATAGCAGTTCCATAGTCTGGAGTACCCATAAACATGGCTTCTGAACTGCTAACTTGGACGGAGATGGTATGAATCTTTGAGTCCCTCTCCCACACCATCATAGGCACTTCCATAGGAAACCAACCTTCTCCAATCTCATTCTGAACTATACTGCCAAACCAGCACTGTAACTCAGAATACTTGGTAATCCAAGAACCATCAATTCCCTGGATATAAATAATATCCTTTGACTGATTCAATGTGATTTACCCCCATAAAATCCAGTCCTGTAGCAAGGAAGTGTTTAATATACCCCCCCCCACACAAAAATACATATTTGGAAGATGGTATACAAAAAAATAAATAAATAAAAGTTTAGGTAAGATAAAAATCTTCAGTATTTAAACTTTACTCAAAATGGGCAAATAGAATCTGCTTTCCTGACTGCACCTTAAACTTCAAATCTTTCAGCAATGGTTTCAAATTATTGTAATCTGCTTTAGACATACAGAGGCAGTCTGATACCCTATTAAATGCATTCAGTGGCAGCATCTGAAGTCAATCTGTCTTCCCCACTTAACAGAATGAGAGCTGTCCACACAAGGAGGGTGATTTTGGTTTTCTTGCGATTAATGAATAGTTCTAACTTGATCAAAAATCCCAGAACAGTATCTAAGGCAGTGGTCACTAACAAGAGAACCATAGTCATATGCAAATCAAGAGCAATAATGTTGTGCTGAGAAGGGAGATTCTGCAATATCATTGCCAGACAGTATGCAGAGTCCAGAGAGAAAGGTACCAGTCATTTATTTATTTAATTTATTTAAATTTGTTAATCTGGGTTTTATTTTTTCTACTTCCTGCGGCTGACCATCACCTGTCCCCAACATCTCTCCTCATTTACCGAGTCTATCATACCACCCCCTTTAGCCTCCATGGTGTTCAAGCTGGCCCGTGTCAGGGAGCAGCAAGGCGACTGAGAACATTGATACAGCATCATACAGCTGTTAGGGAGTGTGACTAATCCCCTCTAGCCCCACAGCAGCCTTGTCAGCTCCACAAGTGTCACTTACATGTACAACCTCAAACTTGAGTATGGAATAACAATATGGAAACGGTATAGGAAAACAAGCATGAATAAACTGGAAAGAGTACAGCGGAAATATACCAAGGGCACCCATGGATGTGAAAATCTAAGTTATTATGAAAGACTAAAATATCTGAACTTGTACAGTGTCTCTTACAGATATTTAAGAGGAGATCTTATTCAGGTATATAGGGCATTTAGGGACAACTACCTCTGGGAATGTTTGGGGTTATCAAAAAGTGCTAGAGAATCATCAGATAACTTATGAAGAAGATTCTATAGGAATGAGAAGTGCACTAACTGGTTCTCTGACAGAGTAGCTGATGCATGGAACAGACTACCAAATTACATTAAAGCAAGTACTAGTTTAGATATTTTTAAGAACAGCCTGGACATTTATTATGGGAACAAGTGTTTTGGTATATTGACAAGCCAGAAGAGCATTAATGCTCATGTCTGAAGCATTTGTATGTATGTATGTAATCACTTGACCAAGCAGTATAACACTTCCAGTGTGGAGCTTGCCCAGCTGTTACTGCTGCTATTGTAGGGGAACTTACGTGCCCTGCTTCCTCTGAGGATGGCTAAGCCGGCATCAGCTGCACACTCCTATCCTCCTCCCATCCAATCCCTTCAGTGTCCCATGCCAATAGTCAAACACAGGAACAAGCACTGATCAGAGAGGACTTCTTTCAGACTCAGCCCGAGTGTGAAAATAGACAAATGCAAACAGGCAGATAACATAATAGTAAAAAACATAGGAGCATCAGCTATTGCACAATCTAAATGCTAATGTTAGTAAACAAAAAGGCTATTAATAAGAGAATGCTGGTTGACAGTTATGTAGTGAAAATAGCTCAATGTTAATAGCCTGTGAAAGTAATGCTGCAATTTAAAACATAATGGAGTGCTAGCTGCATGCAGGTAACACAAAAAGAAAATATGAAAGTGGTCAGCCTTGATGGGTTTCTTGGAGCACTAAAAATGGAGTTTATAATTTAGTATTCATAAAAACACATGCTGATTGATTAGTGTATGTGTCTAGCAGTTTACATGAAACTAACAAGGGAACTACAAGGGAACTACAAGCTGTACAAGATCTGCTATAGGTATTTCCATTCTGCTATTTCATATGCTTTATAGAAGTCCACCAAAAGGGCAATATCTACTAACTCATCATGTCTACATATTAACTCCAAGTCACACACAACTATGCTTCATTAAATTCTGATTATTATATTGCATTATTCAGGGAAGGACTTGTTCAACCCTGTTTGGTAAGATTTTGAAGAATACTTTCACCTTCTACTGGAGTAGCAAAATGTGCCTCTTAATCGGCAATACTGACATTATTTCTTAGCAGTAAAAGGAAAGTCAGATTTTTAACTAGAGTAAAATTCACATGGAAGACCCCTGTCCATTCAATTTCTCTGAATAACTACAGTAGTAAGGAAGACAATTTTTTTACCAACACCAGACCTGCCTATTGGCTCGACCACTTTAAGTTATTTGTCCCATTCGTTTCTTGACCCACTTGTTCTACTGGAAATAAGGTCCAGAAATCCCCAGGTTAGGCAAGGGTCCTATGACCCATTCATTCTTGCCAGAGTGCCTTATCAGCCCATTTGATCTCCCCCTGTTGAGAGTCAGGTAGTAAGGTTTAGGCCGGTTTTCAGGGCTGGTGTGGTGGCCTACATCATGTGGGAGCACTCTCTCCCTATCATGCCAGCTCTTCTAGCTGCACAGCTGTTACCAGCCTCAGGGAGCATGCCTCTGTGCTATGTACATATGCACGTAGGCAGTTTATCCTCACAGGCTTGTGCTCTACAGGTGCAACTCCTAGTGCTCCCCTAGATGTCACCAAAGTGGCAAGCCACGTCAACCTCCCTCACCCCATGTTGGGTAAGTTGGTAGTAGCCATTTACTCTATTACCAGAGTTCAACTACAGGCTCTGAGCCAGTAGTTGAACTCTGGTTAGTTGCACTGTAGTCGGGGCTTTATCCTTCTATATCATGGAGCTGGCTAAGCAGTTTTCTTTAAACCTCCTACAGAAATCAGGAGTAATGACACCTGGCATCAGGATTTTCCCTGTTGCCAAATTGTTTACCACTGGAACAATGTTATCACTAAAAATGGGGTGCATAACAGCTTTTCTTGTTAGGTCCATCTAGCCAACAAATTCATCAAGGCCAGAGTTAACCATCCCAAACATTCTGTAAAAGACTCCTGATACTCACAGGTCATGGCCATATTTATATCTAGTAGACTGGAAATAACACTATCTCCTTCCACTGCAGGAGTCATAATGCCTAATTTATGGCATTCAGAATATCATTTAGTGAGGACTTTAGCAAAAGTAATGCCTAACAAAAAAAAACCTTGAATGATTTCCACAAGACGAAGCAGTGTGCAGAGTAAAGCATCTCGTGAGCTGCTGCAAAGTCACAGCTTATGTTGGGCTCAGAGGTTCAGTATTCAAGCCATGCAGCTTTATTCTTTTGCTCTAGTACCTACTCATGTGCACTCGGCTCGTTTGAGTGGTTATCACATGGATGGAAGTTACATGCATTTAGTGTCTGGGCACTACAACAGGTAATGGCTGTGTGGTGCTTCTGAATGTCAAGGTGTACACCTGGATGTGGATCCTTTAAGCTACTATTTTATAATTGAGGAACATAAAATTAAATTTATTTTTTTTTTTTTATTTATTTTTATTTTTATTTTACATTTGTTGACTGGGCTAGTCTAGCTGGATATATGTCCATTTTCAGTAGAGGCCTGGGGAGATAAGCTCCAAAGTTAAAATGAATTTACATTAAAGAAATACATGAAAATAACAGAGTAAAAGAAAACATTATAACTGGTGACATAGTTATAAAGTGTAAAAATGCAGTAAGAAGAACATAAATGGTAAAAATATTGTTACAAAAATATTGTTACAAGTGACATTCTGAGAGAATACTAGCATAATGTACAGTAATTGAGGATAAAGGAAAGTAAGAAGAAAATAGCAGTTATGTAAGTACATGTAGTGGTATAACATGGAAAGAATATGTATAAAAAACATGGAAAAAATGAAAATAATAACAGGTAAATCTTAGAATAAATGGTTTTATTAATGAGATGCGGATTCCAGCTTTTTCAGTGGCATATAACATTAACTACTGACAAGGGCTTAGCAGCTTTGGATCATTTGAGCCATGAATAGTCACCAATTAGAACTACTGATGAAAAGGATCATTTGAGGATAGATTTCACTGGCTTCTATTTGCTGGTCAGTGGCTAGTTTTTTAACTGTTCCTCTTCCTCCTTCCATCATTGTTTTAGCTAGCATCATGGGAAATGTTTCATTCAAAACTAGACTATAAGCTCTAATGTCACATGCAGCTGATCTGTTAGTATAGTACCTGTAAATAAAGATAGTTTAATGGAAGACGGGTAGGTAAAAAGAGGAAGAGGCAGTTTATTTCAAGAAATACTTGAGCAATCCCCTCGGTTTTATTTGTGGAGACAGTGAAGCAGTTGGAGACAGAAGTCAACTTTTTTCAAAGCAGTGACAGCTCCATATGTCAAGATCCTAAAGATGGAGGTACTGGAAGTATAGCAGATGATAAACTAGAAGGAAACAAGGACTACATCAATGCTTTCCTTGAGTCCTTGTATGATACAATCTTTGACATGGTGAAAGCTAGGTCGGGTTGGGTTTGTATTTAGTGGTTGACTCGGGACCAGTTCCACAACAAGCAGATGCAGCCATAGGGGGACCCCACTTCAATTTCCAAGTGGGTTCTATTGTACAAATATTCATGAGGGGAGGGTCAAGAGGGGCAGCAATACTCCATTTCCCTGCTTCTGGCAGTATGAACCTGCTGGGACTCACATTTTACATGGAGTTAAAGAAAAATTTTGATGGAAGTTTGTGAAAATGTTTGAACTTCTGGATATGAAAAATATAACAGAGCACTATGAACCAGGAGCCACGATCTTAGAGTTAGCGCAAGCCTCTTAGGATCAGGACATGGGAGAATTGGGAATTTAGCCTCAAGTATTTTGAACAGCTAGGTTTATTAGAATAGCTGCAGTTAACTGAAACTGTAAACCACATTAGTCCTACATGCACCAAAGGTTAATAATAAGCCATCACCCAAAGAAATTGTCTGGAAAAAAAAAGGTTAAATCTGAATTAGTGTAGGGTGGAGCTAGCAAGATTCATGGTGACAGAATAGCTAAAACAGCTCTAACTCCAGGTGCTTCTTTTTAACCAAATATTCACAGTCATTGTCTTATTTAAGTGTATTATATCAGTATAGGCTCCCAAATACTTAACAGACTGTTACTTCTTGGAAAATTAGATTATGGTGAGCTCAACAGTCTCCAGAATTCCACCCACAGGTTTGGGAAGGAAGACTTGACATATTAGTGGTATTTCTCTGTCAAGTATTAGTAGGCACAGCAGAAACTGTTGGGCTGGCTGCAAACAACACAGGGGATATCGTAACTCTCGTCACAGAACATGGTCCTTTATTCTGCCATTTCTCTGAACACAACAGGATTAAGAACCCTACAAACCAGAACTGATAAGTGAAAGGTGGACAGTGAGATCAAAAACAGGCACAGAGGGAGGGAAGTATCTCTATTTCCTTAGCCTGAAAGAGGGTGCTGAAGGCCATGACACTCAAGCTTTTTTAAAGAGCGGTTTGCATACCTTGCTGAGGGAATGTAGAGAACTAATTATTGAGAGAGCCCATAGGACATCCTAGGCACAACCCCTTCTATCAAACCATCAGCAACACATCATCTTAAGGCTGTTAAACTAATCAAATATGAAGCTTCTGCTACAGTCAAAGAGGGAAAGGAATTTCTGCTTTTGAGAAAGAAGCTGAAGCTGGTCCAGAGCTTCTCACAGAAGATACTGGCTAAATGTAAGACTTTCATAGAAATTCAAATGTTATGTTACAAAAACTCCATGGCAATATACTTCATCTATCCAGCTATACTGGTGATTAAATGAAATAACAAGAAATGTGTTTTTACTTCTCTGCACTATGTAATATCATTCTTACAATTTAATATGCTTATAGTCAATTTGCCAAACTTATCAAAATAATCAAGCTCTACTCACAGTGAAAATTTTATGGAAATAACCAGTTTCTTGCAGCCTGCGGAGTCTGATGATTGTCTAAAGTCATTGTGACCCCCGGAAAATTCATGGTGATTCAAGTAAAAGCTTAATCTAACCCAGACAACCCCTGTACAGGGATGTTAGATAAAGATGTTCACTTATCAGAGAAATTACAACACAAGAACATGGCTAAACAGTTGTTTGATATCGCCACTAGAAAGAACTTTGCAATGCTGTCTGTCAATGATGAGTAGGATAACCAAGATGAAGAGAACTTTGAGCATCAGGATCCTGGAAGTGACCCACAACATCTCACAGATCCCCCAACCTCAATTGCCAAACTTGTTCTTTGCTTTTACAGGAGATACAAACAATAAGGCGGAAGGGAAGGATGAAAAGCAGAACTGGGCTTAGCAACCTATGAAGGCCAGACATACGTCAACATTTTATTTAATTTGTGCTTTACTCCTGGTCACCTGATACTACTACACAAGGGTTATTTTGAGGGTGACTTGTGGCACATGGCATTTTTGCCACTTTCTGGTATAAGCCAGAGGTTTGAGATTATTCCAGAGCTGGATCAATGTTTTGGTCAAGTGTATATTCTTTTAGCATTGTGCTAAAGAAGGGTGTTTTGTTTATAGAAGCTTTATCTAACTTTGTTGTTTAAATCATACATTTTTGAAAATTAATATTGGTGTTCTTTGCTGTTGTTCTCTCCCAATTTGTTTTTCTCTTTATACTAGTAGATAATTTTATTTAGTAACACCCACAATAAGGGGAAACTGGGGTGGATGCACATTTTGCACAAGCTTACAGTAATCAAGGGGCATAGAAGTTATTTAACTCATATAACAGATGGACCATTGTTGCTTAGTTTGGCATCATCCTCCAAGAGAGGAGTTGCAATATGTGCTTGCAAAAAGTCAGGATGGTCTATTCTAGACTGCAAGACAGATAAAAGAGGAAGATGGGCCATAAAAGTAATCCAATAACCACAAGGCAAGCTTGTTTTATCTTTGTCTATGGTTCTAATCAAAACAATCAGCATTCAGTCACTAAAATTAACTTACCAGGGTTGTGAGGGGGTTATTTCCACAAAGTGCTTAAGCTGATTTGTACAGATCTAATCCAAAATTTAAACATCACCTCCATTCTGAGGCTACATTACTGCCATGGAGAAATTGCATATTGAAAATATTTGGTGGATTTTGCACCCGTCAAACCCAGGTTACACTTCTATTACTCAGAGAGGTAACCTTAGTAGGCCCAAAGACACTAATTATCAAACAATATGATGAAATGTCTTAAAGAAATGGGAGTCACGCTTTGTCTGTTTTCAAACTACAATGGGGGTTATGATCCTAGTGGAGTGGGGTCAGGTTGAATCTAATCTACAAGGAAAGTAGAATGATATGTGCCTTTCATCATGACCAGTATTTATTCTAAACCAAAGAGAGGAAATGAAACCAGGTGCTGATTTGCTTTGAACTCATCATTTCCTGCAGTTTCACAGTTTGTTTTTGTCAGCCAGGCCACAAAACAACCTACTGCTGTCATGCATTCTATATGAAGTAGCAACCTGCTGCTGTCATGCATTCTACATGAAGTAGCAACCTGCTGCTGTCATGCATTCTATATGAAGTAGCAACCTGTTGCTGTCATGCATTCTACATGAAGTAGTAACCTGCTGCTGTCATGCATTCTACATGAAGTAGCAACCTGCTGCTGTCATGCATTCTACATGAAGTAGCAACCTGCTGCTGTCATGCATTCTACATGAAGTAGCAGCCTGCTGCTGTCATGCATTCTACATGAAGTAGCAGCCTGCTGCTGTCATGCATTCTACATGAAGTAGCAGCCTGCTGCTGTCATGCATTCTACATGAAGTAGCAGCCTGCTGCTGTCATGCATTCTGCATGAAGTAGCAACCTGCTGCTGTCATGCATTCTGCATGAAGTAGCAACCTGCTGCTGTCATGCATTCTGCATGAAGTAGCAACCTGCTGCTGTCATGCATTCTACATGAAGTAGCAACCTGCTGCTGTCATGCATTCCACATGAAGTAGCAACCTGCTGCTGTCATGCATTCCACATGAAGTAGCAACCTGCTGCTGTCATGCATTCCACATGAAGTAGCAACCTGCTGCTGTCATGCATTCTACATGAAGTAGCAACCTGCTGCTGTCATGCATTCTACATGAAGTAGCAACCTGCTGCTGTCATGCATTCTACATGAAGTAGCAGCCTGCTGCTGTCATGCATTCTACATGAAGTAGCAACCTGCTGCTGTCATGCATTCTACATGAAGTAGCAACCTGCTGCTGTCATGCAGTCTACATGAAGTAGCAACCTGCTGCTGTCATGCATTCTACATGAAGTAGCAACCTGCTGCTGTCATGCATTCTACATGAAGTAGCAGCCTGCTGCTGTCATGCATTCTACATGAAGTAGCAACCTGCTGCTGTCATGCATTCTACATGAAGTAGCAACCTGCTGCTGTCATGCATTCTACATGAAGTAGCAACCTGCTGCTGTCATGCATTCTACATGAAGTAGCAAGCTGCTGCTGTCATGCATTCTACATGCAATTTTTATCTTTGCAATGCTTAGAATACATCCTTAAAAACTCAAGTCTTTCCTTCTTCTTTTCTTACTGACTTTTTCCACAAAATAGACTAGATCATAAAATATTGAAGCATCAGCATATTTGGAATATAAGTCTTTGATGTGATTTGGTTTTGCCAATAACAATAAATCTGCAGTGACCATAAACACAACTTATTTAGAAGAGCAGGACAAATCCCCGTGGTAACAGACAAGAAGCCCATATTTGATGTAAACTGTTTCTGAACCTGGGGTGGCACAGCAGCAGAGTAGGTAGCCCTTTGTTAAATGTCTAGCTCAAGTTCCATCACTGTAGTTTCTACATATCCTCATAGTAGCCACATGGATTTTTGCCTCAGTCTCTAACTACTTCCCACATCCCAAAGACAGTCTGATTTAGAAATTCTGGAAATTCTACACTGTTCATACATGTGAATATGGCGCATGTGTGAATGCATATCTTACAATGGACTAGCGTACCATCTTAGATTGATTCTTTGCCTTGTGCTTACTGAGAGCTGGGTTATTCTCTGACTTCCCCGTGGCACTGATAGGATAAGTGGATATTGGAAAAGTAACAAACATTTCTGCACCTGATGGTACAATATTCTGAACATTGAAGTTGAAGTCAACAGTGTAAAGTGTGTAACATATTGATAGCAGTTTTCAGTTCCCAGTGAGTTTTGATGACCATACTGGTGGCACACTATCACTGCATGAAGTTATGGGTGAGCATGACAATAGAATAGCTAGGATGAGACAGCACCTCTTTCAAAGCATGCCGTCATGGTTATTTTTAGTCTTCTGAATAATAAACCTCAAAACACATACAATATCTGAGTGCTTGAACCTGAAGGAAACATTTTCAAAGTGTGCTGCATAACCCTGTGTAATTTTGACTGTCTGAACATTAGGATACACTTTCTGGACTATGCTTAGTTGAATATTTATCATTTTCAGCAGACTAAACCTGATGGCACAAACTTCTTTTACAGTGCTGTTTATTTGACAGGTGCACCTGTTCTGACTGAGTAACAGTGCTGGCATATTTTTTGCAGTACCACATGTAGTCCTTTCATGAACTAGCTAGGTCTCTGGATTCCCTGGATGCCAACATGTATGCAATTATTTTATGGCAGGGTCACTTCAAATATTTTATCGGTCTAAGTGGGTAGAAATCAGACTGCCTCATAAAAAGTAAGTGCACTAGCCAATAGAACTGGTAGAGGGATAAAAGCAATTTCTCTTTTTAAAAAAGCAGTACATTGCTGGTTAGCTAAAAACTGAACTGCAGTTTCTGCAGAAGGCAATGAACTGACCAGCCTACAACATACTTCAGTGTCATGTCCCATTCATCGATGTCTGTTTCAATTACAGAAACGTCTTAAAAATAATCACTGTATTTTGTAAAATTGTTTGACTGCAGTCAGAACTAATAATGTCATTTTTGAAAGATACACTCCTGATAATATGATTCATCATTTTTCTTTCAGCTAAGGTATCCACCAGTGCTTCAAAGACTGGAATTCAAAGCCATTCACCAGGGCACAGCAAACCTTTCTGCTTACAGTGTTGCACTGCTTAGCAGAAATGAGATTCTGAAGCATGCAAAATCAGCACAGTGCTGAATCCTATTAAATGGTCAACTGAAAATCTCTGAATTGACCATCTCAGCAGCTGGAGTAACTCTGGATAGACCCCACATTGAACAGACTGTAACCATCTAGCCTGGAGGTGCACAGAATACAGGACTGCTATACTTTAGCTTCTTTAAATAACTCAAAGGGGCTCCCCAATAAATAGCTGTGTACATTTATGCTGCCCTAAATAATGAGCATCTACGAATTGCCATACTATACAACTTCCCAGATGGTGTACTCATCCATGATGTGCAAGGGCTTAATTTAAATATACTGTTCTCACAGACTGTATCACTGACTGTAGCCTGGAAATAGTGAGCAGTTCATACTCTGCTCAGATATGAATTACTGTGCATTACTGCAGAAAGCTTTTCTGAACTGTTCTATGCTTGTGTACTATGCAAGGCTGTATGATTTGGCCTTGTGTAATACACTATTTATGAAAGCTGGCATTGTATTCATTCATAGCAGAGGTCAGCAAAGTGAAATACTGCGCTCAGTGACACTACATGATAAAAGGGATTATATACCATTAATAGTACCTTGTCTCTTGAAGTTGCTAAGCTTTCTTATCTTCCTGCTCACAGGCCAGCAGAACCATATGACACAGTGTGATACAAACATATGAACACAGTTACATAGAACCACATGACACAGTGTAACACAAACATGTGAACATAGTTACATATAACCATGACACAGTGTAACACAAACACACACACTGCAACACAAACATATGAACATAGTTTCATAAAACCATGACACAGTGTAACACAAACACGCACTGCAGCACAAACATATGAACACAGTTTCATAAAACCATGACACAGTGTAACACAAACACGCACTGCAGCACAAACATATGAACACAGTTACATAAAACCATGACACAGTGTAACACAAACACACACTGCAACACAAACATATGAACATAGTTTCATAAAACCATGACACAGTGTAACACAAACACGCACTGCAGCACAAACATATGAACACAGTTACATAAAACCATGACACAGTGTAACACAAACACGCACTGCAGCACAAACATATGAACACAGTTACATATATACGGTGATCTCGGTATCTCCATATGCATAATACAACATACAGGTCTTATTTGGAGGAGCACACACTAAATCTATTCTTCACCTCTTGTAGATCTTGTCTCATAGAGGAGTTTTGCATTTCAATGCTAAGGAATAGTGGATCTGCAACATCTGTAAAGGACATCTGAATTCTGATCAGAAATGTGTTGAGGATGTCATAAAGCTACACTCTGCTTAAGAGCATATTTGGCTAAGAAAACATGAAAGCAAAAATGTTTCATCTAATGAAATTGTGTAATAAAATAATATTTCTTTTATTAATATAATACATAATCTCAAAAACAAAATGTCATCTGACACCAATTATATCTTCTGAATTCATTTATTAAGGAATGGCTCACATGTGTCAATTCAAATACTTGTCTTTGGATGGTGAAAGGTCTATATTCATGAAGTATAATTATTTTACATATAATTTGGGAAAAAAAGGTACAAAGATTTTACACATCCTGAGTGTAAATGTTCAGGTTAATATTTGTTATCATAAGGTCTTGTTATTCTTCAGATACAATTTGCATTTTGAAAATTGTGTGTCTCAGAGAGGCTGATAATGAAAATGTAAATTACTTCAGCAATTCAGTTTGTTAAAAACAACAGCACTGTGTAATTGCTTAGGGGTTGTATTGTACTTGGCAATTAGGACTTTATAAAGACAAAAATGCAGTGTCTTCTTTAACTCCTCCCTGACTTCAGATTATGTTATCTGTTTAATCATATAAAAGAGGAAATCTCTTTGACTTATCAATCCTGGAGAAAAAGACGCAAGAAATTAGTCAGTCTAACCTAGTTTGTATGCAGAAGGCACTGAAAAGTGTAACCAGTCAATCACTTCAACCCGAAAGAGAAATCAGTAGAGGTAATACCAATCTGAGGGAAACAGTTAAAAAGGAGCTAAACATAATTATAAAGTCATTAATAAAAAGTTTCAACTTCATTACTGAAGATGGGTGAACCATGGATAAGAACAGTCCAGTTTTATTTTTACCCCATCATTGCAGCAGTTGGACTGCCAGGTAAGTAACTACAATAATCATTCAAATGAAGCATTCTTTGCAGGTTAATAATGAAATGGAATACTAACCAAATTATCTGGTAATTTTAATTGTCTCTTATTAGCTACCTATAATCATAATCAGGACTGACATGTTCTAAACTATGAAAAGATCAACGTGTAAAGCATTGCTTGAAAAATAGTACAGTTTTAAATTCTAACATTAGCTTTGTACAGAGTAAATGTTATCAAAAGTAGTTTCACAGCAAAATAGTGCTCTAAATGAGCAAATCTAAATATAAATATATGCATATATAAAATAAATCAAAATCAAATAAAATAAACATGATTATTGTCTGCAATACTTATGAGTAACAGAAAAGGTATCCAGTAGTCAGTAACTGTGTGAATGCAAGCAAAGCATACAGATATCATGGACCTCATACTTAAAATTAGGAAAGCAGAAACAGGGAAACATTGTCAAGAATTGATTCAGTTTGGAAGTAGTTAATATACAGCAGACCTACACATTTTTGAGTCTAGAATTACATACATTGCTAAAATGTCAAAACAACTTACTACTGTTTGCATCAAAATGCTACCTGGGAGTCTCAGTGTCTACTCAATCAAAGATGCTTTGCACTTTGATAATAATTTATTCTGATCTTCCAATCAGGTTCCAAGAGGTGCAGTGTGCAAAAAAACACAGTAAAGAAAAGTAACAAACACACTGAAAGAGGGTCCCAACAGATAAAAAGTCTCTTTATTAGAAGCAAACAAAGTATTAAGTGCTTTCATACCACATCAAGTAGGGACTTCATTAGAATACCTCCAGGGCTAAATGACACAATTTCTATTGCTACAGTCTTAAAGACCAGGTCTAACAAATATAATTTTGAAAAGCATCAATTTATTTGTATTTATCAGTTTGTGGTACATGCATTTTCCTTTTTTATGATATTTGACATGCTTTTCTTTTGGTTAGTTATGGAGTATATTGGTTACCAGTTCAGTTTTTTAACTCATGCCATGATTGATTAATCAGCCAGTGTATTTAAGCAAGTTGAGTATGTGAATGTATTTGTATTCTGATGAAGTCCCTGCTTGATGTGGGATGAAAGCGCTTAATACTTTGTTTGTTTGCTTCTAATAAAGCAACTTTTTATCCATTGGGACCCCCTTTTAGTGCGTTTAATCTTCCAATGTCATAGCATCTTCAACCAGATGAGCAGAATATGTCCATGCTTAGTTGTTAGTATCTGCACTTCACTTCCAGACTTCATCCTCCACCAGCCTCTGTACACAGAACTCCCACCTTCTTCTGGACCATCACAGTCAACTGGTGTGCTTGTAGATGTCATATAACACTTTCAAGGCTTACATATCTCATACCAGAGCAATTAATGTTGGGTTTCAGGTCTTTGTTTTGTCTTGCAGTTCCAGATTTCTTTCTTTGCTTCTTACCTGATTCCTTGAGGTTTGTCCATTGGGAGGTCAGAGTTCAATGATAATGGTCTTAGCAAACCAGACTAATTAAGATAATGTGTAGCCATATGGACACCCATGATAGCCTTTATTTTTTTTTCATTAACTAAAGTTTGATCTTCCTTATAAGTAAGTCATTTGTGTTTTAAGGGGTATTGCTAAGAAAGTTGAGCAGTACTTACAAAAACAACAAAAAGATAAGCAAACAATGTATAAAAGTGGGGTAGTGAGTACCAGTAGAGTTCAAGCATTGACAGAATAGTCAGATTTCTGTACAGCAGTTACAATAAATATCCCAACTCATGCCCTGAAGTTTTCTGACTGCATCAGTCAGGTGTAGGCATGTAATGAAGGTGGTGTGAAACTGGATCCAATTGGCAAGGGCAATGGGACTGGCTCACAATTAAGTAACTTCTGGAATCATAGTATTAGATGTGTTTCACTGAAAATGTCATGCAAAATTGTAAAAAGACTATAACTAAAGTACAAACACTGATCCATTACTATATTCTATATAAAACAGAATATTAAAGACTTAAGTTGTCATTAACTTAAAATTTAAATGCCATTTATTAATTTGTTTCAGTAAAGCAAATTCTGTCAGCATTTGAGTTATTCATTAGCATACTAACAGCTTTATATCAAACAGACATAAAACCTTCTGCCTTAAGAATGGTAGTTGAGCTGCAGAGAAATATTGTTGCATTAAGAAAAATGAAAAGTAAGTAACCTATGCTGAATGCATACAAGAGATGCAACTAACCAGACTGCAGAAAAATTAACTATCCTTATTTGTTGTTGTTCTGTCCTAGTACGAAACATCTGATATAAGTATTTCAGTTTCAGAGGTCGCTATTGGTAGACCTTCTCCCACTACTTCCACAATTAAATTACAGGTCGTTTCACATTACATCATCTAGAATATCATATCAAACATGTTTGATCATAATAAATTACAGTGTTTCCTGTGAAAATGCTTACTATATAATTTTAACATTTCTACTATAAAAAAATTAAAACTGATATATATGCAGGGTAAACAATCAGGAAATCAAGATTTGATATCTCAAAAGTACAAAACAGACAAAAAACACTGCATTTGAAAATTACTGGCAACCTGTTGCCATATAAAAAGCATACGTACATTGTATCTGTTCAGGACACATAAACAAAACTGCTAATTTTCTTTGGTGTTCTAGCCCTCTACACAGTAGGTTAGACTCTACTGGAAATGTACATCCATTTATACATTTGTATGTTCATTTGTGGATTTATTTATTCATTTCATACCCTAGTAAGCAAGCTGATAAAATCTACATTTTCAGATATAATCCAGGTCACTGAGACCAATAGAGCTTGAAAGCATGATAACATATACAGGGGATTCAGTGGCTGTCATTTAGGAGTGAAATATGCAGTCAACCAGAGGGTTTTGCTACCAATGGGATTCTCCAAGAAATAATACTGAAAGGGAAAATTTCCATGCCCAAAGTGTGTATATATCTACAAATTCCATAGCAAAAAATGAAAAATGCACAAGATGAACAAAAAATCAGAGCTGGTAGCTTTGTGAAATGCTAAATGTCTTAACAAAAACGTCTGATTTCCAAGCTCTTCTCTTCTTGAAGAATGGTGATATATTTACCATTACTAAAACCTAGCGGGTTTATAGTTCTCAGTCATTTAAGGGAACAACTAAAAACCAGTAACCCAAGAAAATAACTCAGGAGTGGAAACTGATCATATAAAAATTAACATCAGTGGTACTGAATGTAATATTATAGGAATCTGCTGTATACCACCTGTGTCACCTGCAAAGTATGAGGATTTCCTGAATATACACAGACAAATGAAAGTAGAGGTACAGGAGCATACCCCCCCCCCCTACACACACACACACACACACACACACACACACACACACACACACACACACACACACACACACACACACACACACACACAGTGCATCATGTAATGAGACAGAGAAGGATAAGAACCAAATGCATCCACAAGTCCACTGAACCAAAGTCCAAATAAGCAGCTAGAGTAGTTAAAAGGGTTGGAGGCAAAGACCCTTACCCAAGTCCAAAAGCACAGCACTAAAGAAAATTTTCAACCAGAAGTCAAACACAGACCCTCCTGATAACCATTCTGGCTGCTATAACCAATTAATGTAAACAAACACTGGAAAAGGAGCTGGAGCAACATCTGTCCCACATACAAATATGATACACTCAGATAAACCAACCGAGAAAGTGCATTCACACATTATCTGAGTTGGAGCAACATCTGTCCCACATACAAATATGATACACTCAGATAAACCAACCAAGAAAGTGCATTCACACATTATCTCCGCAGATAATATTACATTTGAAATCCGGCTATTAACTGGTATATCTCTTCAAGGGAAAGTAAGCCCATATTCCTTAAAAGTATGAGGAAAAGTCCAGTTGGAAGAAAAAATAAAGTCTATTATTGTTGAATTCATATTATGCTAATTCAGATTAAACTAATTTAATCAATGCATAGCAAACTTGGCATTCCTCTTCCGGTAATTTACCAGATCTAAGCAAAGTTATAAAACTTATAATCTGGTACATGGAAACATGACAAACTAAATTTTGTTGTTAAAGACTGTCATGGAACTCCAGATTAACTACCCTACAAAAGAAACTTATATTCCATTACACAAAATCTGGAATAACAAAGAAAAGAACTTGGAAATGTAGTATTCTTAAAAAAAAAAAAAAAAAAAAAAAAAACACGGGGATGTGTCAGTGCTGAGTTCAGTCCAAACTTTTCTGAAAGTAATATCAGTAAATGCATCTTTATGATAATATGTAGTGTGAGAAATGTTTTCTTGCATGACCGTTCCAAACATGCAGACTTCTCTTTTTTTTTTCAGGACTGATCTTATAACCTGTTATTTTTACAGATTTTGCAGCTACTATTAAGATTTGTTCTATGTTAGACGTGATTAGAAGCAACTCATCTGATTAAGAAAAAGACATCTATTCTAAATTAACTGTAATTGGTTATATATTGGAATTTTATGGAGTCACCATATTTAACTTTGGAGGAAAATCAAATTCAGCCATAAATAAATCATCTTCCATGCACTTTTCCAATAGAAAGCATGATGCAATAAATGGCACATGCATGAAAGTACACTGTGATGCTATATTCATTGACCAAGAGGTGTCTGTTCAAGACTCTTTGATAAGTCTGTGACATTATTACTTCTAAACTGATTAATACATAATTGTAACATAAATATAGTATCAAATTCAGCTAAAAAATTGGTAGAGTCACAAAACCATTATAATATTCATCAGGAAACATAGGCACAACTTAACTTTCCAACATTATATAAGTCATGAAAATAACTTTACATGGAATAAGATACAGACACTACTTAATTTTCCCATTAGATGTTCCATACTTAGGAATGAACTTGGCTTGGTCTCAAAAGTTGAAAGCAATGATAATGCACTATTTAAGTACATTAGAAAAACTGAAAGGGGAAATTGTGAATAGAACACACTCTCAATAAAGTGGTGATCCTGCCTGCAGAAAAGTTACAAACTTTGCAATAAGTGTGTGTTGAAGTATTATAGGGAAGGGAAGAAATCCACTATTTAACTAGTAACATGATAGTTGTTGCCATTAGTAAAATTAAATATTCAAATCCAAAAGAACCAAAGAACATATCCGGTAGTTACCAATTCAATACAGAGTCAAGGAAAATCAAGACTGCCCTCTGTTAATCATGATAACCAAAATGATAACATGTGGACAAATTGCTGGCCTGTGATCACATGTTGTACTTGTAGTGGTAGTAGTTGGTAGTGCATGATCACATGTCGTACTTCACAAACAGAAGATCCCATCAGACCCCAAACAATTTCAGATCAGTCAGATTACCGGTATTATATTCAGAACCATGGAAAGAGTCATAATAGAACTTATTAAAATAACTCAGGGTGTCTACATCTGATCATGTAGAACAGAATGGGATTGTTAAGGATTGTTAGGCCTTTTTCATTTGATGGCATTCTTAAAAGAGTTAACAGCACTTGACAAAGGACTGAAAGTGCATGCTGCTAACAGTGACTTTGCTAAGACATGCAACCCTATTCAACACAAAGAAATATTTCACAAATTAAAACTATTAAAAACCTAAACATATGTCTTCTTTTAGTTTATATTTGTTTACAAAGTCAGTACTCAAATCACGACTGACCATTTGCAGGTACTGCTTGGGTGAAATAATTCACTAAAAAGAAAAAAGAGAGAAAAGAGATATAGTAAGCTGTATGTATCAAAACAGAACAGAAACTAACAATATATAACAAAAACTGTACAACAGCAATTAATAGATGTAGCAACAATTATGAGAGAAATGTAAAATTTCCAATTCACATGATTATATTTCAGATTTACATTATGGAGGAAATACTGTAGGCTAATGAGAGCCAAGGCAGGGGATGGTAGCTGAGTTAAGAGGTGTTAGTAGTTAAGACAAAGAGTAAGGTTAAAAGTTGAGACACCCTTATATGATATGGCCTGCTGCATGACAAGAACAGCTTGATATGGTGTGGAGGAGTTTTTTAAGTTCATCTCTCAAAATGAGAGAAGGGGATTGTGGTTCCTTTAGATGACTGGGGAGGGATTCCCATATTTTAGAAACAAGGATGGATAACGTTTGGTTAGTGCAATGCAGCCTGGTTTGTGGGGGTTGGACAGTGATGGTTGTTTGGGAGAAGTATCTAAGATCATTGTGCATATGTTTAGTATAAAGACTAGCAGCTAACATTAGGAATGAGTTTGACTGAAGAAGATTGAAGATGAGTGAGTCAAGTAGTAGATCAACTCTATGCTGCACTGGGAGCCATTTGGCTTTTTTGAGGGTGAGGAAGTGGTTCTCATGAGAAGGTGAGTTAGTAAGGAACAGACAGATTTTGTTTTTGATAGTCTGTAGTGTGGAGAACATTTTCTTAGAGGCTGTGACTATATGTTTGTGGATAGTTACTAGGCATGCAGTCCAGGAGGCTACTGAGGAGCCTAACCCAGTTTCCCAATTTCCACAGAGCACTGTCTGGTTACGTGACTTGCTAAGGGACACGCAGAAGCCAAATGGAGACAAATACTGGAACACAGGAAGCTGCTCACTAACAAACTTTAGCCTTGTCTACAATTTGTTGTTCCCCTGAGTACAAGGAGTCTCAGGCAGCAACATAGCTCCTCACAAAGTAACAGATTTGTATCCATTGATATAAATATATACATAAATCAGCTGATGATATGGTTCCAACTTGTTTAAGTGTGAGATTAGGAACAGTTGGGATCAGGAACTTGCCCTTTCCCCACCGCTGAGCAATCTCAGAGTTGGTATATACAACAAGAATGGGGTATGGGGGTGCAGTAAAAATACTATTTTGTTTTATTTTTTTCAATAAGTGAATATTAAGGAGTTTTCCTCAAGCTCCCGAAGTTTTCCTTTGTAAGTATATGATGAAATGTCTTGTACTTTTATATTATACATATATATACATACATATACATACATATATGTATATATATATATATATATGTATATATATATATATATATATATATATATATATATATATATATATATATATGGATCACCTTTAAAACCTCGAAACCGCGTTTGTTCAAACACTAACGACCGAAACGAAAAGACCAAAAACATAAAACGCCGACAACGCAAAACACCGAAAACCATTACACCAACACAGTACACTACATAACATATGCACTATCCCTAACCCAAACCCTACCCTAAGGTCCGACACTACCGCACACTTACCCTACCTGCACCCTAACCCACTTAACCCACCCCTAACCCACAGTCCCTCACCATCGCACACACACCCTACCTGCACCCTAACCCTAACTCACTTAACCCACCCCTAACCCACAGTCCCTCACTATCGCACACTTACCTGTCCGCCTCCCTAACACTAAATCCCTCACTGATCGCACACTTACCGAGTCCCTAACCCACAGTCCCTCACCATCGCACACACACCCTACCTGCACCCTAACCCTAACTCACTTAACCCACCCCTAACCCACAGTACCTCACTATCGCACACTTACCTGTCCGCTCCCTAACACTAAATCCCTCACTCGATCGCACACTTACCGAGTCCCTAACCCACAATCCCTCACCATCGCACACACACCCTACCTGCACCCTAACCCTAACTCACTTAACCCACCCCTAACCCACAGCCCCTCACCATCGCACACACACCCTACCTGCACCCTAACCCTAACTCACTTAACCCACCCCTAACCCACAGTCCCTCACTATCGCACACACACCCTACCTGCACCCTAACCCTAACTCATTTAACCCACCCCTAACCCACAGTCCCTCACTATCGCGCACTTACCTGTCCGCTCCCTAACACTAAATCCCTCACTGATCGCACACTTACCGAGTCCCTAACCCACAGTCCTCACCATCGCACACACACCCTACCTGCACCCTAACCCTAACTCACTTAACCCACCCCTAACCCACAGTCCCTCACTATCGCACACTTACCTGTCCGCTCCCTAACACTAAATCCCTCACTCGATCGCACACTTACCGAGTCCCTAACCCACAGTCCCTCACCATCGCACACACACCCTACCTGCACCCTAACCCTAACTCACTTAACCCACCCCTAACCCACAGTCCCTCACCATCGCACACACACCCTACCTGCACCCTAACCCTAACTCACTTAACCCACCCCTAACTCACAGTCCCTCACTATCGCACACACACCCTACCTGCACCCTAACCCTAACTCACTTAACCCACCCCTAACCCACAGTCCCTCACTATCGCACACTTACCTGTCCGCTCCCTAACACTAAATCCCTCACTCGATCGCACACTTACCGAGTCCGTCCTTTTCGGTCATCTGCTGTATTCTCGTCCGCCGGATTCCGCTTCGGCAAACGCGATTTCGAGATTTTAAAGGTGACCCATATATATATATATATATATATATATATATATATATATATATATATATATATAAAGCAGATCCTTTTAGTGAAGTACAATAGTTTTCCATCCTTAGGTAGTACAGCATCTCCAACCCATAATGAAAACTGAGACACTGTATCCCCTAAGTCTGGAAAATGATTGCAACTCATAACAAATAGCTGTATTTATACACATATATATATATATATATATATATATATATATATATATATATATATATATATATATATATATATTCACTATATGCTAGTGCGGAGTCTTATTGAGGACCTGGAGGGAGACAGATAGAGAAATCCAGACGCCGGATTAAATGTGTTCCCCTGTGTGTTCTTACGGGAAATTGTGCTTGATGCAGAGAGCTGCATCTGGAAAATACTTATCCAATTTTGTTCCAAGTGAACATCCTTCTCCAGTGCCAGTAGTGAGGATTCAGGCTCCTTGTTTACTGGCTCAGAGTGGGGATATCACAGATGGTCCACAAAGCCTAATGAATTAGTAATGACTACAACTTTAATGCCAGTAAATGCATTATCATTAGACTTTGCAAAAGGATTAAATTTTATGACTAAAAAGTAAATTGTCAAGTCATAAAAATGATACCATTACTAGAGCTCTAGGTATAATGATAGGCAACAGTTAACTTTGAACAGTGTGTATCTTCATAGTCAATCTAGTTTTAAGGGACATATTGAGTCACTCCAGGAAGACCACTGTACCACTTAATGCTTTACCACTTCCACCTATTATTGAGTGTACTGCTGCATTTGGTGGCCTTTGTATAATCCAGTTGAAAGAACTTGAATAGTTTGCTGGAAAAATGACAAGGTTAGAAAATATATTCAGAAAGGCTTCAAGAGCTGTCTTCATATTCTGTTATTAATAGAGTACTAAGATATGACCACTGTCTGGTCAACAAAGTAATGTCAAATGTAATTCTATTTGAAAGTCTATGCCTGGAACAATCTAATACGGAGAATCTAATACAAAAATAAATAATAATAGAAAAATAACAAGACAGACACTTTACACAATAATACTCAAGGTTATAGAATAAGCCTTCATTAACAGTTAGAAAAAGTCAGTCATTAACTTCCTTCAGAACTAATTTTGATATGCTTGGGAAGTAGAAATACCGTCATGGTGTATGGCAGTATTCAGAATGATATCCAGCTGATGCCGAACAGCTAAATCTATTGTATTTTTATTTGTATTACATCCTATTAAGCTGTTACATATTATTAGCCATTTCTATAACTAGAAATTCACGCTCAGAACTTGAAGAATCAGTTTATTTCAACTAATCAATCTTTATATAAAGTGTCCGAGGGGTGGCGTGGTAGTAGTTGTTTTTTATTTGAGAAGGTGTAGAAAAATATGTGACAATCATAAACATTTTTATTTTAGTGATCCGTACATAGAACAACTTGCAGCTCCCAAAATGTTATACCACATTTGACAGACAGAAATGATCTTACCCATATCATGTAACATATAATGCATGGTTCTGATAGTATTACTGAAAGAGTATCACTCTGCTATCAACAAATTCTATTGCGACAATATTTTTGAGAATATGAAGGCTGTAAGTAGCTGACATTCCAGGCTTCCTCCAATAAATGCAACAATGCTTCAATTGTTAATGGTATCTGTGAGTTCAACTCACACTTTTTTGAAACAGGGCTGAATGTATTTCCCAAATACAGATTTATTGGAATTTGCACCAAACTCCTGGTATTGACAGACTGAAATTAATGTTCTAAAAAAAAGAACTCAAAGTATGTTAAATTTAGGTCATGAAAAGTATGGAACAACTATAATTTACCTGCAATTTGACAGTGCAAAAACAAAATTGTTCATTGACTGTTTTTCCCAGGAATTTAAGACAACTAATGCTGGATAACCTCCACGGTGTCAGCCATGTATTGTCAACTCGGTTTAATATCTTTTTATGAATGAAAGATCTCACTGAAAATGAATTTTAATTTATCAGCAAATATCTCTTATATTTGCTTGTGGGACTTTCCTCTGATCATTGCCTCACATATGAATTAATATTAACTAATTTCAACTAGCTTCATTAATTAATCTAAATAACAGTTCTGCAGAATGTGTAATCCTCAGACCTGGCAAACAGAACACCATAGCATGTTGTCTTTCAAAGCATAATAAATATCTCACAGACAGTGCACTTTAAAATAAAGTTTCCAAATACTAATATCCTATTCAATTAGGTTTCCTTCTCCAGCATTTAGTGTTTTGATTCTGTGACTGTTGTGATAGTGTTATTACTTAAAGCTTGCTGCCTATTTTGCAACCATATTAAGTACATTCATTTTGTTTCTTCCTCAGACAATCCTCTAGAGTTAGAGTTGGAATTATAGTCCACAGTAGGACGTTACTTAGCTAATACACCATGTTGAATTTCATGGTTAACTGAGTAACCAAGGTTCCAAGGTACCAGACCATTGGTGAAGTCTTGGCCTTATAAGTAAAGAATCATATTTCAGATGTGTACTTTATAGATTTTGATTAACAAAATATAGATTGAAAGATATAACATTTAAGTAATGTATACACAGACATTCCTGGACTTTATTAAACACTTACACATGGGAAAAGCTGTTAGAATACAATAAAATGTGAATGGAATGCTCCTGACTTAATATTAACTAGACAGTCACATCATTGTGGCAAGCTGTGATTTTGTGCTTGGATTTAGCATTCACATACTAGTCTTACTGAAACTCTGCTGACACTGAAAAGGATAAAATTGTGATTTGGGTCTACAGTTGTCTTTCCAGAGAGAAACAGTGAGTGAAACTATCAAGAAACTAAATGAGGGAGTACAAAAATTAAAAAAGTAGTGTATGACAGCAATCTATCATAAGGATATCATTATTCAATATTTTATAACTGGCAAAAAGAATCCCATGTAGGAATTTAATACACTAGTATTTATAAGATAAGGTATGTCATTGTGTCAGTAGTGGAAAGAATCCTGCATCTTGGGTATCTTACAGAACAGTACACAAACTAGTTATGCTACTATTTGGTTAGAAATTCATGGATAGCACACACAAAATAGACAAAAAAATGATAGAAATGGTAGATAAAGCCTTTTTAGAGCATATGGTCCATTCAATGTATATCAGCACCTTTAAAGAAAGCCTTTTGGATTGGAGTCTGATGCCACCATTCATTGTTGTAGGGCAACACAGATTCTGATTCCTGTTTATAGGTCTGTCATGAGACCAATATGAAGCTTTTCACATACTTATACAAACATGTTTTCTGGGTGAGAGCAGCACTGGGATACATTGCCCAAAAATAACTAAGGACAAATGGCTTCTAGCACTATAGCAGAATGACTTCCTGGTTATGCTGTCAGCAAACAAGTTCAAAAGTGGGGAAGGACCTTCAGGAGCTAGGCAGGAAAAGTAGGGTTATAGTAGCTGGGTGCCAGCACTCTTATCTCAGCTAAGTGGAATGCAGATTATTACTGCTGAAAGTCTATCCTGTAGATGAGGCTGCATATTACGCTTACATAGAGTTAAACCTGAATAGTTCAGAGACACATATGACCATGCAACAGAAGTAGCACTGCATAGAGATTGCTAATGTAGGAGTAGGAAAGATAAAATATTAAAGGGTTTCAACTCATTGTGATGAATAGTAGAGCAGTGATTAGATTCTGGGTCTGTTTTGTAGCAAAATCAAAATGAGAAAAAATAGTCTTCATAGTATATTGCCCATGAAACAAAGGCACTCATTTCTTTGCTCTAAGTGCTACCACTTTCACAGTTCTATGTCCATAGGTATATACTAGGCTAATGACCACAAGAGCCTTTATAAGCCTAGCTGTGCAACCCATGGCTAGGCTTTGGGTCTTTAGCTCATATGGCTTAAAGAGTGAATCTGTGATATCCTTAAATAATTATAAATGAAGGCGATAGAACAGAATGCATTGTGCTGCTTTGTATGTGAGCACAGATTCATCATCACCTTGGAATGCTTTCACTAGTTTTCAGGCAGACTTGTTATAGAAGTATGATCAGAGTATGGCTGAAGGATGGATTCATTTTGTAAAATCAGAAGTAATATGTGACATTGGCTAGAATAAATATCATCCCAGGTCCCCATTCATGTAGCTTCCTCCATGTGATTTCTCTCTGTGGTGAGAAAGGACCACAGTAAATGTTTTTTCTTGGTACAGATACTGTCAGATACCACTGACTAGTGCTAATGCTTTTACATTGACTTTCTTAATGTCACAGTTAACTACATACTAAAGAATTCATTTCTGCTGCTCCAGCATTTACAACATTATATAGCAGTGCACAAAATTCTATCAAACGAGAACTTTCTGGATCAGTTCATAAGGGAAAAATCTAATTCCTAGTTCAGTGTGAAAAACATATCCTCAGATTTTACAGAATGTGCAAAGTATAGTAGGAATTAAATTTCAATCTGAATCCTTTGGTCCTTGCAGATGAAATAAATCATTTACCATAGAGATAAGAATGTCTGCAAAGCAAGGTGAAAGGGTCAGCTTCCTTTCTTTGACATTTATGAATGACTTAAGACCAGATGAATGGTATGTGTTTGAGTCATGCATAACTGACCTGTGCTTTTGTGGTGTCTGAGGAGGCAGTATAACAGAGTGTGAGGGGAGGTGGAAATGGACAACATTCTAATGTGGTTCAAGTACAGTTCACTCTTGTCATCTTCCTCTGTCTCTACGACAGTTTTATTTTTGTTCCTCCTCCCATTCATAACCAGCACTAGAATAAACTATGTGTCTAATACACAGCATGTATAACCTGGCCATTGTGCAGTCAAGCAATAGAATGATGGTAGAGATGCTACGTTTGTGCTTTATCATACATGGAAACAGCATCATTTAAATTCCAGGTCTGCTTCCTATCCTCCTACTTTATTTAATGACTGTCTGATGATATAACCACTGTAAAGAAATCTCATAATGTGGATTCTGTTCTTTCACTTTCACTTCTCCAGATTTGGGAATACAGGAAGTCTTATGATGTGATTTTTTTTTTCTTGCGTGTCTCTTAATTTGGGAATATATGGTTTTCTGTACTCCGTCTTCTGTGGTAGAGAGAGAGAATGTTTTACCTTTTCCTAACCAAAGCACACTGTGACTGATTCCATCTGTATGCAGCAATTCTTTTGATGTCTTCTGCCTATGTTGCTCTGCCTAAAGCCATACAACAGTTAGTGAGTTCTACATTCTTTTTTCACTTTGTGCTTCATTACTATTTTCCTGGTGGTAGTTTTGTTATTATTCTGTTGAGAATGTGTGTGTGTGTGTGTGTGTGTGTGTGTGTGTGTGTGTGTGTGTGTGTGTGTGTGTGTGTGTGTGTGTGTGTGTGTGTGTACATGTACAAGTGAGTACAGGTGTGTGTGTGTGTGTGTGTGTGTGTGTGTGTGTGTGTGTGTGTGTCTTGAGGTATGCATATTTAAAATGCCTCATGCATTTGTTTATTTGCCTTGATTGTCTTCCACTTTGGATGTCTGCCCACCCCTGTATTCATGAGTTGCACTCTGCTTATTATGTAATCATATTTTATTCTTCTCCTTCTGACTCTGACTTTGTTAGTTTTTTATACATGGTTGAAAACATACATAGTCCAAGGAAATCTGGAATAATGCATCATGTATTAGCAAGAATGAAACTACTGCTGTGAAGCAGTGTACCCTGGGAAGTATTTTATACATTTATTATTTTATAATTTAGAATTTTATTATTATACTAATTTTACTTAAGGTTGCATAACTACAGCATTTGTTATGTCTGATTTTCTAACTTTTTCAGGTTCATTCACCCATTTGTCCTTTCTATGAAGGCTGTTTCACTTTGTCACCCTTACTCACTTGAGTCCACTGGATTCTGTTATGTGATGAGTCCTCCCCCTCCGTGAGTTATATTAAGTATGATAGTGATCAAGTCCCAAGGCCCGTTGTATATATTATGACATGATTAATATACCAATACCAGGCTCCTCAGATATGATATGATATTGAAGGTTCTATGGTAGTGCCATCAAAGTGATGCCTTCTTCTCTGGCCATGCACACACACACACACACACACACACACACACACACACACACACACACACACACATGGTGATATCCATCTGTCATGATTCTTATCTCTGCGAAGTGTTACCAATATCGCAACCTTAGCCCCAGGCTTCTCCACAGGTTAAGAAAACTGACCTTCAGCTGCTGTATCTTCTTCACTTCCTGGTCATCACAACAGACATGCTTTACTCACTTTAAATTTAAGTTGCTTGTAACATGGGCAGATGTCCGGTCTTTCTGTAACAGGTCAACCTCTGGGATAATAGGACCTTTAGATTTTCTTTCTTTATATGTTGGCTAACTTAATGGTATCTTTCATACAGCATAACCTGAAAAGTTCTTAAAGGATAATGTCACCAAGATATCAATTTCTAATCAAAATGTGGTGTTCCTTCCTCTTTGTCCACCCCAGGAGCACCACATGCATTGAAAACATGATTGCATATTACTTCCTGTGTTTCCTGTCTAGATTTTATTCGGCATCTCTATATAGACAACCGTTTCACTTTTTGTGAATTCTCTCACTATTCACTACTGGTATTGTTTACAATTTCTGATGCATCATATAGGCACTCTTTAGTTAAGACAAGTTAGTGAGTAGGAAAATACATGTTCTGTAGTCTGTCTATAATAGGACTATTACTTCACGCTAGATGGCCTAGTTACAGCATCAATAAAAAGTCTGTTAAGGAGTGCCACACAAGTTGAAGCTTACGAACTTGATCATTTAAGTGTAAGCTGTTAGTCACAGAAAACCAGTGTTATATCTCAGTTTGCAGCTACAACTTTGGCTTTAAGCAAAAGCTTTGATGAAAAAAACATTTTTAACAAAAAAACATATCAAATAATTTAAAAAAAATTTTATAAATGTCCAATAATCAAAAACAATTTACCTTAAATGACATCAATGACATATGTATGTGTTGTGTAATTTGTGTCCACATACCAGTTCAGACAAAACAGAACGGAAATAAGTTAAGTTAGGAAAAGAGAATAATAAGGACAGGGACATGCGCGGAGCATCACATCACAATGAGAGCATGAACTATAAATCTGTAACAACTAAGTCAGTAGTAATACTAAGTAATCAGAGTCAGACATTGAGAAATCAGGGAAATGATATTATATGCTAACGTGCAGAGTAACGGAGGACCCCTTACTTCACAATTGCTCCAGTTAATCACAGCACTGAGTGGTGATATATACTAAGCATAATACAGCACTCTGGATATGATTCCTGGATATGCTGCAATATACTGCTGTTTTGTATACTCTAGGCCTTCCATTCTATCATATATCCTGTGTAATCCTTAGCACACCAGAAGGAGATGAGGAGCCAAGGAAGTACCTGGATGTGTAGCTAGTCCTTCCACTGAAGCACTGTCTACCAGCACAAGGGGATGACTAAGCCACTGAGGCAACATTGTCTGTCTGTATACCTTCCATTATACTATGGTGTTCAGGTGTCTCCAATACTGTATGATCCCTCCTTTTACCATAGGACACAATGTGCATTTAGCACAATTCAATGTTCATCTACATTTTGTTACACTGTACTATATTTCGTGGCACAAATAGTGCAGAACTTACACAATTTTTTATGTGAGTAGTACTGGTGATGTAAGATTAAAGAGTGACTCTCTCATGCCACTAATGCTATTGTGTTGTGCAAAGTGATATGATGAATTGCACCAGTTGATGCAGATAAGCAATTTTCATTGATTTACCCCCTGAATAACAAGTAAAAATAGTTTATGGATGCAGCCTAATAGAAATATAGGATAACAACAAAGTGCTGTGCATTGTACCTCATAAGTAAATGACATATAAACTGAGACAAAAAAGCAGTAGTAACATTTTGATCAGTTTTAAACTATTCATATCAAAGTACTTCCCAAGATAAAGGCAGCTAATAATCTGACAATCATGCTAAAGAAAATCTCATGTTTCTCATGAATAACCGTTTAAAGTTAGATTAGATGACAAAGTTAGGTAGTGTGAGTGTGTTTGTGTGTGTGTGTGTGTGTGTGTGTGTGTGTGTGTGTGTGTGTGTGTGTGTGTGTGTGTGTGTGTGTGTGTGTGTGTGTGTGAGAGAGAAAGACAGAGTCAGAGTCAGAAGGAGAGAGAATAAAATATGATTACACTACTTGTCAAAATATACGGTTAAAGAGGAAGAACAAGGCAAATAAACAAATGCATGAGGCATTTTAAATATGCATACCTCAAGACTGTGTTAAAATAATACAGAATGTGGAGCCCCTGAGATAGCTTGCCACAAGGAATGAAATAACATTCAGTGGACATGTCAAAGGTGTCTAAGCTAAATAAAACATGAATGTGGCAAAAGAAGGGAGATGTGGCTGGTTCGAAGCAGTTTGATAATCTCACAAAGGCTAGTTCCATAGAGTTTATACATATACCATAGTTTGAACCATTACCATACTGTCTTTTAAATGTCAGATGAACAAGGATTCGGCTTTTCAATTTAAATTTTCCAGTGTGGACTGGTTGATCAGCACTTAGCATTGATAATCTTTGCTAGTATGATTTCTGTTTATCGTACTGGCACTGACATTGGGTGCAGTCTTGTCTCTTCTGCCCATGGCTGTGCAACTCGGGAGTATTTATACAAAGCGTTTTCTTGTGACACTCTTTTTTTTTTCTTTTTTGTCCACTAGCTGAAACCTCATCTGAATGAAACACAGAGGGGAAGTGGTATGGCTAGCATGTTATACAACAAATATGATTTTCCTATAAAAGCATGCAGGAAGACTCATTAACATCTATAGGTCTTTTTGCAGATTTCTGTTTGACATCCAAAGTTTCTCATGACTTCCTAACTGTATGATTTACTGATTAGTGACAGATATATGAAAAAGAAGGGCGTGAGAAACAAAGTGACACTAAGATTGTTTGTCTAAGATGCAGTACAGTGGAGATATTAACCATTCATTGTTACCTGATATTTATAGTTATATATTTGTGTTCATATTTTCATAACCGAGTGAGCTGTTTAATCTTGAGCAGCATAATATGAAATGGCTTGAAGGGAGAATGAAAGAGATATGCTTTTGTTAACCATACATAATGCATTATTCTGATAAAGTTGCTAATTATTTTTATTAATTAAGCTAAAGATATGTAGTATTTCTATATTCATATTGATTCTGTCAAAACCAAGTGATTTACAAACTAATGTGTTGCTTCAGCTGAAACCTTAGATATTGCAGAGGAAAATTGTCATTAAACTTGCATTGTAACTTGCATAGTTTGAAAGATATTGAATTTTGCTTATAATGCTAACTAGGCAAATATGCATAATTTTTCATACTTCTATAAGTATCTTCATATGTACTATGAATCATGACTATCAATGTCAGCTTAAATCCACTGATCCAGCCCAGACATCGATTTTTGTCAATATTGTTGTAAGGTAGTAGGACAGAACCATTTTTATGAAATAAACAACTCTGCTGAAAATAAAGGAGAGATACGAGAATATATAAACTTCTTGACTACACAACTCAAGAAAAAATGGACAGAATGCTTAGAAAATTTGATTTCATTTCATTTATTGAGGATAAGGGAGGTAGTTGCCATGGAGACTGAAAATCAACAAATTAAAATAGCTTAAATTAAATCTAAAAAGACCACAGGGGACTTAGAAACTAAAACAAAATGTCAGGAAAGTGACCATGTGTGATGACCGTGCCCTGGCTCAGCAATCAAGGAGCCTCAATCCTCACCACTAACACCAGGGAGGTTGTCTCATAGAAGAAGAAAGGGTAACAAATACTCACAGTAAAGTACAATTTCCCTAAAGTACAGACAGAGATCACAGTCAGTCTGGAGCTGGTTGCTCCCTTGCTCTCCAGGTCCCCAATATGACTCCACACTGGCACAGCTATAGCGTCCAGATCTCAGCCTAGCTGGCAAGTTAACCTTCAGTACCCTCTCTGTCCAACCAGTGCTTCATGTCCCCGCCCAGGTAGCTGACACACTACACACACTTTGAGATAAGTATTTATACAACTTTTGAGACACTCCTAGGAAAGGCTGACACACATTCTCTAGCTGTGTCCCTTTATCCAGACTATATGGTAGTAATTCCTGCCACCACCAGCTTAATAATTATCAGCTACCCAAAGGCCCTTGAAAGGGTGTCCAGTTATTACTGGGCAATATTGTTATCCAACTGGTAATGTGACTATTCAGTCTAAGGCTTATTAGAGTGGCTTATTACGATAACCTCTATAAATATGCAATGTACTCCAGAGCCTATCTCTACACAAACCAGCCACAGGTAAAGGTCTTTAAAATATTTAATAATAAATAATTAAAACACAAGGCAATACTACTACACCACAGAGATATCTAAGAGTTCAAAGATCACACAGAAACATAAAACAATACAGTAGGACAGGTCTGATGTAAAAGAAAAACACTTAATCTAACTTTCTAATCTTTAGCTATTCTTAAGAGAAAACACAGTGCTATAATCCTACTTACAGACATATAGAGCATAAGCAGTGCTGGGTTGATGGTCCAAGACAAATGTTTCTAGTCTCTTTCTGAACAACAGTTTTTAAAACACTAACAAACAGCTCTGCTAAGGCCCTCCCAAATTATATCATTTTGACACTTAAGTTTTCCCAGTATTCACATTACATCATTTTGACACTTAGTCTGGAGTTCCCAGGCAAACAAACTGCATTATTTAGCAAGCTAACACCTGCTCAGGAAACTTACAACAATAAAAGACATTTCACATGTATACGCTAACAATTATTCCTTAAGTTAAGACAATAGAAAGAATGTGTTCAGCCAGATGCTTTGGCACCACTTTTTTAGATAATTGTAACTTCAAATAATTTTTGAAATGCTTGGCTTGGTTTTCCTTACAGCAGATGGCAATGTTGCAACAATCGTGAAATTCACATTTTACAGTGTTTTCTTTCATTTAAGAACACAAGCCTGTATTTTACATTTATTTATACAAATGATAGAATTATGCATCAAATTATATTTGACTAGGCTGGCAGCATTCGCCCATCTTTCCCCAATCTTCACATCTCTTCCCCCCTGGAGAACTCAAGCTAGTTTTTCAAGTGACCCTTGAGAAACGCTGCTTGAGAGGGTTAGGTCTATCTGAGGGTACCTTACCCCATTCCCTGTCTTGAGAGCACAATCTGCATTGGCATTGCTACTCCCACTACAGTGCTGCACGGACATATCATATGCTTGCAAAACCAGGGTCCGTCTTAGCAACTTGGCATTTTGCTGACTGGCTCTGTTTAACCACATTAGGGGGTTGTGATCTGTCATTACAGTAAATTTTCTTCCATACAGATAAGGTTGAAGTTTCTGCAATGCCCACACTATAGCTAGACATTCCTTTTCTACAGCTGCATAGCATTCCTCCCTGGGTTGGAGCCTACGACTGAGATAAACCACTGGGTGCTCTTCCGCCTCTGAAGAAATCTGGCTAAGTATAGCCCCCACCCCATGGTTTAAAGCATCTACCTGCACAACAAATTATTTGCTGTAATCTGGACTGGCTAACACAGGGGGTCCTCCCAAAGCTTCTTTAAGCTTCTGAAATGCCTGCTCACATACTGGAGTCCACACTATACTATAACTAGGGACAAACTCTCTGTAGTACCCTGCTGTCCCTAAGAATGCCCTCACCTGCTTTTTGGTAACAGGTGCAGGTCATGCCTGAATAGCTTCCACTTTGGCAGGTTCTGGCCCTATCTTACCACTCCCCACTCTATGTCCTAGGTAGGAGACCTCTGCCATACCCACCTGACATTAGCTCGGCTTAATGGTCAACCCTGCCCTCTGTAGTCTGCCCAGCACTTCCCTGACATGCTGAAGGTGCTCTTGCCACAAATGGCTGTAGATGGTAATATCATCTAGGTAAGCAATGGCAAACCCTCCTGCTCCTGCTAGGATATTATCCACCAGCCTCTGGAAAGTTGCTGGGGCATTCTTCATACCAAAGGACATCTTTGTGAACTTGTACAAGCCAAAAGGAGTCACAAAGGCTGACTTCTCTCTAGCACTGGGAGTCAAGGGCACCTGCCAGTAACCCTTGGTAAGATCAATGGTTGTAAGATACTTAGCCCCACCCAGCTGCTCTAGGGCCTCATCTGTCCTAGGCATGGGGTAAGAATCTGACTCTGTGTGACTATTTAATTTCCTGTAATCCACACAGACCCTGGTGCTGCCATCCTTCTTTGGCACCAACACCACTGGTGAGGCCCAGGGACTGTTGGACTCTTGCATCACCCCTATTTCCAACATCTCCTGTACCTCCTCCCTCAGAGTCTGTTTGACTTTCTTAGGCACCCTATAGGGGGCCTGCCTAATAGGCCTTTGGGGTTCTGTATCCAGCTGGTGCTGCACCAGATGAGTGCTCCCTTGTTTCCCAGTGAACATGTCCCCAAATTCCTGCAACACAGCTCAGATTTCTCGAACCTGGGTAGGAGATAGCTGCTGGGACATTGCTACCCCTTTCCACCAAGGTGTCAGCTTGAGCCTAACCGAGGAGATCAGCCCCCATATCTCCCTCAAACTCCTCCTTCAATCTACTGCAAATGCTCAGCACAAGGGCCTCCCTATCATGGTAAGGTTTCATCATGTTCACATGGTACAATTTGTGCCCCTGCCATCTGCCTAGCACTTCCACCATGTAATTAACATCACTTACTTTTCTTACCACCTTGTAGGGTCCCTCCCAAGCTGCTTGCAGCTTGTTGTGTCTGACAGGAATGAGAACCATAACCTACTGCCCCACAGCATAATCTCTAGCTCAAGCATTCCTGTCATACCCCACCTTTTTCCTGCTGTTGGGCTTCTGCCAGGTTCTTCTGGGCCAGGCCCATGAGTTCCCTGAGCCTTGTCCTGAGGTTTAGGACGTATGCCACAATAGACTCCTTGTGAGACTCACACTCACCTTCCCACTCATCTCGAATTAAATCTAGTGGTCCCCTCACCCTATGCCCATACCGCAACTCAAAGGGTGAAAAACCTGTGGATTCCTGGGGAACCTCTCTGTAAGCAAACAACAGATGGGGCAAATATTTGTCCCAATCCCTCTTAAACTGATCTGCAAATGCCCGTAGCATGGACTTGATTGTGGAGTTTAACCTCTCAACAAGACCATTAGTCTGGGGATGGTAGGGGGTGGTCTTCATGTGCTTCAACCCACAGGACTTCCACAGACAAGCCAGCAGGTCTGACATGGAATTGGAACCTCCATCAGTCAGTATTTCTTTTGGGAAACCCACCCTGCTGAAAATCTCTAACAAAGCATTTGCCACCTTCTCTGCCTCAATGGAGGACAAAGCCACTGCCTCAGGGTATCGTATAGCATAATCCACTACCACTCGGATATACTTTTTCCCTGTGGAAATTGGGGTACTCGGAGGACCCTCAATATCCATAGCTACCCTCTGAAATGGCTCTTACCTTGACTCCTGCCTTGCCTACATTTTGGCACTGCTCACAGGTTCTGCAGTACCCTGTTACATCTCTGGAAATTCCAGGCCAATAGAAGTTTTGCATAATACACCTCTTTGTACGTTTTATGCCCATATGACCTGCAAAGGGAATATAATGGGCTATGGCTAGAAGTGCCAGACGGTAGGCTGTAGGCACTACCAACTGCTGTACTCTCTCACCTTCTAGACCTCCCTCAGGGGTTCACTCTTTATATAGTAACCCTTTGTCCCAGTATACAGATTCCCCCTTCCCTTGAGAATCAGGTGCCACCCTAGCTACCTGCCTCAGGCCTTGCAATGTAGGGTCTGAGAGCTGAGCCTGTCTCAACTCTCTCCTTGTAACCCTTCCCAGCTCCCCTTCCACAGGAAGTCTGGCATCCTCTGACAGTGGTGCCTCACTGTCAGCCTGGGTACTACTACTACTCACCTCTACCTTTGCAGTTATCTGGTCCAAGGGAACTTCAGTACTGACAAGCTGCTGTGGCTCACATTCAGTCTCACTGCTACAGTGTAGCTCACTCCCTGAAGTAACCACCTCAGCAGTCCTGGTTGCAAGTATGCAGTCTGTCTGGGTCTCCTCCAGGCTAGCAGACCCACAGGCTTGTCTCCTAGCCTCACTGCATATAGCTGCATAAGTACATGGGACTGCCTCATCCAAATCCTTCCCTCTCAGGACATCTGCAGGATGGTAGTTCCATACCCCTGTTGTCTCAAGACAACCCACTGTTGGCATTTTGTCTATCCCACTTACTGACTCCCTCACCTTTGGTTCCCCACCTTGCTTCCATGGACATCTGTATGCCACATGGCCCCACTGGTTGCATTCAAAACATTTCACCCTAGGTCCTGGACGTGTACCTGGACTAGTGACTTCCCCTGCTACTGGCGGATTCTGTTGGGGCAGTCTGTGCTGCCCACCATGGGTTCCTTTAGACCCATGAGCAGTACTGGGGGTCCTCTTCCTGTGCAGGGCTGCCCTGCTGGCCAGGTATAGGTCTCCCTTCTTCACCAACTCATCTGAGTTAGCACATTGTCTATCAGCTAACCAGATCCTCATGTCCTCAGGCAAAGTGCTAAGGGCTTGTTCCCTCACCAAAAGGTCTGCCAGCCCTTCAAATGTGGTGACCTGACATCCACTCTCCCAGCTATGAAAATAAGTACTCAGTTCAGCAACATATTCACATACATTTTCATCTGCCTTGCGTCTATGCTCACAAAACCTTTTCCTATACATTTCAGGTGTTAGCTTAAAACATTGTAACAGACATTTCTTTACAGCAGTATAATCAAAACAGACAGAGTCAGGCATTTGTGATATACAAGTTACAGTTTTCCCATGGAGTAGGGGGGGTCAGGAACCGTACCCAGAGCCTTTGGTCAACACTATACTGTTTGCATATCCTTTCAAACATGTGAATGAAACTATCAAAATTATCCCCCTCTTTAAATTGCAGAAGACATTTACTGACCTGTTGTGCTTCTGGGGTCCAGTTACTTCCTTCCCCATTACCTCCATGACTCTGGCAAAGCATCAGCATTTCCCTCTCATGCTTCCTCTGACACTCCTTTTCTTCTGCTTCTACCTCCAAATGCCTGGCCTCCAACTCATGTCTCTTTAGCTCCAGCTGGAATTTTAAGTCCACTGCAGAAAGGTTGAGCTGTCCGTTCTCCGAGGATATTGTATCTCCGCTGCCAGTCTGATTGTCCTCCTGGATGCTGTTTTCTGATGCAGCTGTAACCAAGGCTGCAATCAGGTCTGCCTTAGTCAGGTTTTCATGCACCAGTCCTCTAGCCTGGCACATTTCCACCAGCTGGCTCCTTGTCAACTTTCCATACTCCTGTGCTGACATGCTGCCTGCTCACCCTGACTAACTAAGCTAACAAAAGAAATAAAACAATTGTGATTTGAGCTCTATACACTGCGTGGCTGATTTAGAGTACAAAACACCTTCAGAGATCACTGTACATAAGCTACAGGCTTCACTCTACCCACACCACTACAAGCCAATTAGTATGAGAAGTGGATCCCACCACTGCAAACCACAATGTGACGGCCGTGCCCTAGCCCAGCAATCAAGGAGCCTCAATCTTCACCACTAACACCAGGGAGGTCATCTCATAGAAGAGAAAAGGATAACAAATACTCACAGTAAAGTACAATTTCCCTTAAGTGCACACAGAGATCATAGTCAGTCTGGGGCTGGTTGCTCCCTTGCTCTCCAGGTCCCCAATAAGACTCCCCACTGGCACAGCTATAGGGTCCAGATCTCAGCCTAGCTAGCAAGCTAACCTCCAGTACTCTTTCTGTCCAACCAGTGCTTCGTGTCCCTGCCCAGGTAGCTGACACACCACACACACTTTGAGATAAGTATTTATACAACTTCACAGACACTCCTGGGAAAGGCTGACACAAATTTTCTAGCTGTGTCGCTTTACCCAGACTATACAGTAGCAATTCCTGCCAGCACCAGCTTAATAATTATCAGCTACCCAAAGGCCCTTGAAAGGGTGCCCAATTATTACTGTGCAATATTATTATCCAATTGTCAATGTGACTATTCAGTCTAAGGCTTATTAGAGTGGCTTATTACGATAACCTCTATAAATATGCAATGTACTCCAGAGCCTATCTCTGCACAAACCAGCCACAGGCAAATGTTTTTAAAATATTTAATAATAAATAATTAAAACACAAGACAATACTACTACACCACAGAGATATCTAAGAGTTCAAAGATCACACAGAAACTTAAAACAATATAGTAGGACAGGTCTGATGTCAAAGAAAAACACAATCTAACTTTCTAATCTTTAGCTATTCTTAAGAGAAAACAATGTGTTATAATTCTACTTACAGACATATAGAGCATAAGCAGTGCTGGATTGATGGTCCAAGACAAATGCTTCTAGTCTCTTTCTGAACAACAGTTTCTAAAACACTAACAAACAGCTCTGCGAAGGCCCTCCCAAATTACATCATTTTGACACTTAGGTTTTCCTAGTATTCACATTACATCATTTTGACACTTAGTCTGGAGTTCCCAGGCAAACAAACTGCATTATTTAGCAAGCTAACACCTGCTCAGGAAACTACAACAATAAAAGACATTTCACATGTATACGCTAACAATTATTCCTTAAGTTAAGACAATATAAAGAATGTGTTCAGCCAGATGCTTTGGTGCCACTTTTTTAGATAACTGTAACTTCAAAGAACATTTGAAATGCTTGGCTTGGTTTTCCCTTACAGCAGATGGCAATGTTGCAACAATCTTCAATTTCACATTTTACAGTGTTTTCTTTAATTTAAGAACACAAGCCTGTATTTTACATTTATTTATACAAATTATAGAATTATGTATCAAATTCTATTTGATTAGGCTGGCAGCCTTCGCCGATCTTTCCTCAATCTTCACACCATGATAGAACCATTTCAGACCATGACTGAAGATCTGCAAAACATATTCCAGGTGATGAAATCATGTGACTGGACTAATAAAAGGGCTGCCAGGGTCAGATCTGGTGGCCTTTACTGATACCGGGCTAAAGTTTTTAATAAAGAAACTCCAGACTTAGACACACAGATTGAAAGAGCTCACAGGGTGGAATGAACCAAGTACAATTGGTAGTAATCTGTAGCACCTAATTGTAGCTCTTGTAATCATACAAAGGAGTGGGTTACCAAACAAGATATAATCTTTATGAGCTCATTAGGTTTGGTTGAGAAGTGATACAAGTTAAAGAACCATGGCAGTCTGCTAAGCAACTTCTGAGAAGCAAAGAAATGAAAGTTGCTGAGCCCCTTCTGCAATGTGCTCAGTAGCCAATTGCACAATCCAGTTACCAAGAGTAGAAATCTTATCAAGTGAGCCTCATTACCGCTAAGTCCAAAGGAAAAAATGCAGTACAGTATAAAATGGATAGGCCACATGCAGAAACTTCTGAATTGGGGAGGTTTTGTGAGCCTTCACTCCTTAAAGACATCATCAGAAAAAAAAGTTGAATAATTCAAGGGATTTAAATGTTTGAGAGCAATGAAAGGAAAGCTTTACTGAGACTGATACAACAGACATGGGCTCTCCTGCAGGAAAAAGAAGCAGAGAAGAGGTACAGCCAAATACTGCATAGCCAAAAGGCCAATGAGTGATTACAAGTCTAATGCTGCAATATGTGTGGAAAAATAGATGTGGAAAGATTTAATTTGGTCAGCCAGAGTACAGCAGTTATCAGCCAAGCAGTTATACATTGAGGGATAATGGATGAAAGGAGAGTGGTGTGGCCAGTACTACTTTTCCTGAATCTACCTCTTCATCCTTCCTCTCTCTATTTTTGAGGCACTACACAAGGTCCGTTGTTGAGCAATCTATGTAAAATACACGAGTCCACATCTGCAGAAAGAAAGAGCAAGACTGAAGGCAATGCACGACATGTCCTGCTGGTGGGCAACTCTAGTGAGAATTATTTTTTTTAAACTGATCTGTAATGGAGGGAGACTCATATAGAGTCTGCAAAGACACAACCAGTACCTTTGAACTGTTGTATTAAGTGAAGCTAGGTGATTTCTTCGAGATGATACTATTTTTATTATGTTTCAGTTTCATGTGTCCTCTGACAAAGGAGGGCAGGAAACTGCAATTGATAGCATAACAGTTGTGACTACTTTCTATTTTTCCTTATAGTGGAGCCCACAAATGTTGCTATATAGTTCATTGAGGAGGGGCTTTTAGATCCACTGCATATTCTTGTTTGTGATTATTTGGGAAATTATTCCAATTCTCCTATTGAGGATATGTCTCATTAATAATCATTTTGATCTTGTATAGTTACATTATTGTCATGTATGCGATAGTTGGGAGGTAGAGGTTTCTTCCATTGTTCTCATTTACAAGATATTTATACATGTTTTTTAAACCATTGCATAGTTGATTTCTTCTCATCTTTTTTATACTACAATGTTCTTATGCACTTCTTTGTAATGTTGAAAGAATATTTCTGTAAAAGTAACTAGGTAAACCATTTTCAGTTGTGGATTAGGGAGCGAGGGTACTCTACAAACTATGAGTGTTATATTGCATCAGTGATTTAAAGTCCAGCATTTCCTTTAACTTTCAGAACAAGTGAGAGGTAAGTAATACCTTTATGGCAGTGCAGGGCTGCAATACCTGCATGGATGGACACACCCTTTCTAATGTCTTTTCATCTCGGTTCTGAGGGTGAAGCCCATAAGAGATATTTAATAGGTGTCTTTTAGACTCCATCATTATTTCTGTGCATTTACTCTTCTTCTTTTACTTGTTAAGCAACAAAACAATGACACACAGGGAGACCTCACTTAGGGTTTTAAGTACTGAGGATGTTCAGTATTACATGTGTTTATGTTGGTCTAGGGGAAGAAAAAATGTATCTTAGAGGAGATGACTGTGTAATGTTATAATGTCAGCTAATATGATGTTTAAGGAGACGTAAGGAAAGTCTCATTATAGTCAAGAGAGTAAAAGGATATTAAGTAGGGATGAACTGAGGTTGCTGCTATTATTTGTAGAAGGCATATGGTGGCCACAGACAATTATAGCTTGGAGCGGATACATAAATCTAAAGGTCATACCTAAAGGTCAATAATGCCTAGCTGTGCAATAATGAGGAGGGGGTCTATGAGTATGGGAGTAAGACATAAGTAATGATGGTATGATGTTAGAATAGGAACATGGGACTTAGGAGGTATAAACTATCCTGTTAAATGAAAGAAGGCTACATGTGCTGCCAGGGGTTTAAAAGATCTTTAAGAGAGATTGGGGAAGTGTCAGGTCCATACATTCTCCTCAAGAAATATTTAGTAATTAGAAGTGCCAGGTTTACAGTTCCTCATGAGGAATCTCTGGTACTTATGATTTCAAATACATATGTAGAGAAACTGGTCTTAAACTGTTCAAGGATGGGAGCAATATACTTATGAGCTAAAGTTTATCCAGGTGTTATTGAAGCAAAGGAGAGGAACTAGTCTGAGCTGAAGAATATAGTGTACACATGCTGGACAGATGGTCTAAGATTGTTAAGCCTACATTCTGGAGAGATCCAGGATATAAGACTGTTGATTACACTCTTGCTGCCTTACTTGGATAAAGGTAATCTCAGAAATATAAACTATATGTAATTAAGGATAACTATACATTGGAACATATGGAAGTGAAGGATAACTGAAAATCTAGTGGTATGTCACAGTGGCAAATATTGGCCTCAGACTTTGGGGATAAAAGTTGTTAATGTACATTGAGAGAAATAGGAGAAAAGGCAGATTATATCAGTTTACAGATTATAGTTAAGGCAGAAATTAATACAAGTAAAGAGGTGACTATGTAATTAAATGGATGGTGTCCATACCTCTCAACCTTTTAGAGGAAGAAATCTTGACAAAGCCACAAATAATGTGGGGATGAAGACCCACAAATAGTGGCACTTTTTAAATTTTGCTATTCCAAACTTAAAAAGTTGATAGACTAACAGGTTTTGCATTAACATGAATTTTCTGAAGGATATGAAGTCTGAAACTCAAATGTCAGCTATTATTTTCTGACTTCACCCCTCAATGATTTGCCAGTGATTTGCCAGAAAATCTTAATGGTACTTACGTATTATCGCAACCAGATTTTCGCGGTTGCGAATTTAGTCCCATGTCTGAGACAGCAGGTCTATTAAGCTGGAAAAGGGAGTGTAAGTAAGTAAGTTAAATTTTGGCACACATGGTTTTGAGGCAGGGAGAGGACTAACTGCCAAATTTTGGAGTCCTGAGTGGCATGTCTCACTTTGCCAGTGAACTACATACTGCTGCATGCAGCGCATTGTAGATCCTGCCTTCCTGATTACAAGCGCAATATAGGCTAAGTTAATCGGGAATATACCATCCTTATGTTCATCGCCAGTACTCAGATTTTATTTTCATCATCTGAAAGATTTTGACGGGCTATCTCTAAGTTTTTGTCCCCCGTAGCAAACATGCAGGTTGTAAGATTTTACTTTTCCTGAAACAGTCTTTCGCGCTTCTGCATTTTCACATGAAAATTTCACACTCCCTGCTTTCTGTGATGTGTGTGTTTAATAATAACTGAATCACATCTGTAGCTGTTACCTTTCTCCCCCTTTTTGAATGGTGTGTGAACTGTCAGTTGCTTTTTACCCCTTTTGGGCTGCTAGTTCTGGGGAAGGGAATATATGCTGCAGACGCGGCTCTGCTCTGTTGCGTGCACACATAACAGGACTTGGAAAAGCACTAAGACTGACATGATGTTGGGAAACGGCATAGGTTCAAACAAGCAGTCATTTTTGTAGTACTACACTAGTCCTACCTCAACAGAGTGTTTTTTTTTTACAGATAACATTCCCTGTGTGATTCTGCATACATTTCTGGTTACAGTCACACACCGGGAAGCAAGCTGTATTATCGCAAAAATCTGGTTGCGATAATACGTAAGAACCATCTTAATTTTATGAGAAACGAGGCAAAAAATAAGAGGCAAAAATCTGGACAGTTGAGAGGTATGCTGGTGTCTTTTGGGATATTGCTCATGAGAAGCATAAGGAGTGCTTTGGATGAGAGTACAGTGGAAGCTTTGGAGGGAGAAGAGAGAAATGCTATGGTAGTGGAGTGACTTTGGAAGATTTAAAAGATTTAATTGTGGGAAGGAATTTTTTTACTTCAAGGTTCTAAGTGAACATTTTTTGTTTACAACCAGGAGATTGTATAGTGCATAGGATGGTAGTAACATATTTATCTTTAGCAAAGACAGAAGGAATGTTTAATCAAACAGAACTAGTTAGAAGAAGAGAATAACAGGACGGGAGCTGAGTATAGTGACTTGGGTGAGTATGAAGGACTAAAGTAAAAAAGGAGGCTACAGAAGAGTTGGTTTATAAAAAATCACTAATGTGAAGATATAAGGTAGGAGAGGGTAGTCTGGCAGGTGACTGTGGAACTAAAGAAAATAGATCCAAACTCTGATCTACAGGTGAGATTATTAAATCACTCATAACAAACCCTGTGTCTGCTCAATGAAGATAGCTTATGGGAAGGAACACCATTTTGGAAGTTTAAAATGGTTGTGACAGAAAATTTGCAAACATGGTGGCACTTTGACAGAGTGAAGACACAATGGGGTATTATAGTTAGTGGATTGAGGTTTGTGGTATATCAAGCAAACAGAAACTGGTTCTTATGTCTTTTATTTAATTATATATTTTATTTATTTTACATTTGTATACAGGGTAAGTCCGATCATACACAGGTCCTTTTTCAGCAGAGGCCTGGGGATAAAAGTTCCAGCAATACAAAAAGTATACAGTATGGAAAAGTTGACAATAATACAGGAAATTCTAGTAATATTCACACTCAACATTAGTATTCTAGTAATATTCACAATTAAGAACAGTACAATGTTAATAATGCATTGTAGAGGTTACAAGAGCATAACATGTGCTATATGAATATTTATATTTACATAGTGAGGAAGAGAAAGTTACTATATAAATGAGTGTGAATACTGAAGTAATGAATAGTACCCAGAGAGCAAGACATGGTTAAATATACTGAGGTTAGAGTTATCCAGGAGAGTTGCAAGAACAGAGACAGGTGTTTGCTAAGTGAGTGTTTAGGAGCTTTTTAAATTGTACTGTGGAGGTGTTAGAAGTAGTTAGGATTGGCAGTTTATTCCATATTTTAGGAATGACATTTGAGAAGAGATATTCTCCAGCTGAGTTGTTAGCTTTGCTGGTTTATAAAAGGAGTTTGCTACTGGAACGGAGGGCTCTAGAAGTGGTATACAGTTGTATAAGATTTTATAGGGCAGGGATTGTATCTGGTTGATGAAGGATTTTGTAGGCAAAGGTTAATTGTATATAGTGTAGTAGTTGAGGAAGTTCTAACCATTGTAGTTGTTTAATAAGAGCTGTACAGTGATGTGACCTGCGTGAGGCATCAGTGGCAAAGTTAGCAACTTTATTGTAACAGGATTCTAGCTTGGTAAGATCACTTTTATGGAGGATGGCTAGTATTAGGGAGGCATGTAGGAGAGTTGACATGAGGTGTGTATGGGTGATGGTGGATTTTGTGGTTTTAGTTAAAAATTGTTTGTTTCTGTAAAGGAGATCTAGTTTCTTGTGGACTTTCTTAATAGTTTGAGCAATATGAATGTCATATTTCAGATTATTGTCAATTTTGACACCCAGCAGTTTAGTATGTGTTACTGGGATGATAACAATTTTGTTTTTGGACTCTATGCTGAAAGTTAGTTGGGAAGGGGGAGATCTAGTAGGTAGAAGAGAAGGAGCTTAATTTTATTGGGGTTTAGAATCAGTTGGGAATTGGCGAGCCATGCTTCTACAGATAGAAAGGAATCTTGGGTAATGGTTGGAGGTCCTGTAGGGAGGGAGCTGTGCATATTAGAGTAGAGTCATCTGCATATTGTATCACAGAGGCATGCAGAGTGGAGGTGTGGAGTTGATTGGTGACTAGGGAGAAAAGTAGGGGTCCAAGGATGGAGCCTTGTGGGACCCTAAAGAAACTGGTAGAAAGGTGGAGAGGTGGTGTTGCAACTGTACAGCCTGTTGTCACCCTGATAGGTAGCTTTGGAACCAGGTGATACAGGAGTTACTAAGCTTTAGATAGGAAAGCACTTTGATGAGTTTATTGTGATTTACCATATCAAAGGCTTTGGACAAGTCTAAGAATATGGCAGATATGAACTGTCCCTGATTTATATAGTGGTTCACTATGTTAGTAAAAAACATCAGGGCTGTGGTGGTACTGTGATAGGGGTGAAATCCATGCTGTGTATTTGATAGTAGTTTGTGTGTGTAAAGCCATGAGTTGCGTATGGACGACTGCCTCTAGGATTTTTGATAAGGGTGATAGGATGGCAATTGGATGATAGTAAGTTCGGTGGAATTACATTCCTTATGCAGAAGTATAATGTGGGAGATTTTCCAGATAACAGGTACTGTGCCCTCAGATATTGATCTGTTAATGAGTATCACTGCTGGATATGCAATTCCTTCTGCTGCTATTTGCAAAAAGTTGGATGGGAGTTTATCTGTGGCTAGGGTGGTTGGTTTTAGTTTTCATAGTAGTTTTTTATAGTATCTACAGCCACTGGCAGTATCATGAACTGGTTGGGGCTAATCTGGGAGGAGTTTTTGTGCTGGGGTGCTACAGGGGCAGAGTTGCTAGAGTTGTTTTTAGAGTTAGCAAGGGCTAGGATAATTTCTGTAAAGTATTTATTAAAATGAGTCATTATTTTATCAGAGCTGCTGTTTGAAGTTGGAGTGGGGGTAGTTTCTTTGCTTGGTAGAAGTATATTATTAAATGTGACCCAGAAATTCTGTGGGTTATTCTGGCATTTTTTTCTGACTATTGTGGTAGTAGTTGATTTTGTCCTGTTTTACAAATGTTTTGCTTTGTTTTGCAATTCTAAAAATGTTTGTTTTGTATTCTGGGTTTTTTTTTTTATATTGTTCCCAGGCCTTGTCTCTAACCTTGGGTAAAGATCTACATTACTTACTTAGCCAGGGTGCATAGTTAGCTTTTGCTCTAATGGTTCTGGGTGGAATATGGTAGTTTAAAATGTCTAAAAAAGTAGTATTGAAGGAGTTCACCACATCATCGAGGGGTAGCTGTTTGAAACAGTCCCAGTTACAGCTTTTTAGAGTGGTGATGAATCTATGTGGGTTAAAGCCTTTTTTGTTTATGATTGTCCAGAAGGTGGTTTGGTTATTTTGGTGAGTGTGGGTACACACAAGGAAAGTTGGTAGGTGGTCACTCAGACCATCAGGAAGACAGCCTGCCTAAGAAGATAGGGAGAGGTTGTTGACCAGAATCCAGTCTAGGATAGATTGACGTTTGGAAGATTTGTCTGTTCTCCTGGGGGATGTGATCAGTTGGGTGCACCCATGTAGATTAACATGGGATACTGGATTCTGGGAGGAGCAGTCTAGCCAGACAATATTGAAATCACCCATCAGGACTGTTTCTTGTGGGAAAGAATTACAGGCCCAGTGTAGAATGCTTTCTAGTGTGGGCATATTGGTTCCTGGTGGGATGTATCCACCAATGATGTTAATGTGTTTTTTGGGTTGATTTTTAATTTGGTAAGAATTAGTTCTGTATTTCTGAAGTCAGTGATGTCTAGTTTAAGACAGTCTAGTGTTAGGTGAGCTTTGAATAGGATAGCTACTCCCCCACCCTTTTTGTTTGTCCTATCTTTATGTACTATATTGTATCCTGGAGCTACAACTTCATTGTCAATATTGTTGGTTTCAGCCAAGTCTCTGTTAATATGACAATGTCAGGACAGTAGAGGGAAAGTAAGGCATGCAGATCATGAATTTTATTACCAGTACTTCTTACATTCATATTAAGGAGGAGAAGGGAAGATTTGCCTTTTCTGTGTAATAGCTCATAGTTAACAGTGATAGGGCTACTAGCTGTATTAAGTGGTGGGTGGGACCTACATTAGGATGGATGTCTTCAGACTGGTTTAATTGTTTTAGAATGTGTAAAAGGAGTTTGATGAACTTGTACTGTAGCTTAGTGTGTTTTTGACAGGTTTTGGATGTGCTTGCTGGGGGATGGAATTCATCTGCATGGCAATCTAAATGGTTGGAGTAGAAGAAGCTTGAGCTTTTATGTAGTTTAATGGTTTATCTAGGTGGTATAGTGAGTAGGTTTGCCAGGGAGGGTTATTGGTCAATAGTAGTAGGTAATTATAAGAGGTGAGGGAGGACAGGAGTAAAAGCAGTGAGGTTGTGGTGATGAGTAGAACAGCTATATTTAAGAGCTTACTGTTCAGATGAGGCATTGTGCTAGTGTACTTTGCCTCATATGTGAATAATAGGTGTTATAGGGATGATACCAGGTAGATTTAGTGAGTAATGAAGTGTGATTGGGTAGCGGGCAGTGAAGTAGTGACTGGTAAAGAAATGGGAGGAGTTTAATTGGTTTAGGTTTTGTGACATCCTACTGGTTAACTATTGGGAGATTAACCATTGGATGGGTTAGTTGTTGAATTCTATTAGTTAACTAGTGGGTTGTGATTGGCAGTGTTGTGTGGGTGAGTTTTAATTACTGGATTCTACTCGTTGATTTTTGGGTTGTAATTCATTGAAGTAATGTGGGTGGGGTTAGTTAAGTAGAAATATAGAAGGGGTAACTACAAAAATAGTTAGAAAAAGAGTTGAAAAGAAGTTGACACCAGTATTGACTAACATATCATTGGAAGTGTCTGGAAGAAAAGCAATCTAAATGAGTCAAGAAAAGGTGAGATTTTCAGCTGAATACAGAAATTAGTTAGGAGTGTAGGGGGCAGGAACAGATGGAAGACACTGGGTGTGAGTTGAAGTATAAAGTTAAGAAATGAACATCCTAAAATTAATATACTCATGATCAATCAGGGTGGGATGTTGGTCATTCTGATATAGTTTTAGTAAGTTTATTGATGTGTAAAGAAGGACAAGATGATAATAGATAACAGGGTTCCAACTCCTCCAGAGTTAAGACTCTTTCACCCTTTCAATTCTATATTATATATGTAAGGAAGCAATAATTTAGAAAAGGACAGAATAACTAAAGACCCCAAAACAAATCCTCATTAGTTCCAGTAAAAGGTGTAAAAGCCTAAAATGAATTCATACTTCCTAAATATTCTAAATAGCCTTGCACCTGCTAGAAGGATGAGACTAAAAACAAATAATTCAATTTGGCTATCCAAAAAGAATAGAACACTAATGCAGGATAGAGAAAAAGTGTAGAAAGAATGGCTAAAATATAAAATTCCACAATATCTTGAAAACTTCAGAATGCTCTACAACCATACCAAAAATTAAATAAATGAACACAAATATATACTATAATAACTTTCATAACAATAGTAAACACAATCCTAAAAATTCTGTTCAGCCATTAAAGAAATCTTACATCCCAGCCAAAAATGCAGCCCTAACTCTTCTCCCAATAACTTACCGCTCAAAACTGCAATAGAATTCACTTCTTATTTCACTGATAGTATAACTTCGCTAACCAAGGATTCCCCAACATCCAATCCCAATCCTGCCCAACAGCTACATATCAGTGCATCAACTTTCACCAACAAACCTGTGCCCACATCCTATGTAAACCTATTCTTAAACTCAAACCATGTTCTTCTTCAGCTAATGACCTTCCATGCAAGTACCTTAAAATAGCTGCAGATAGCATTGCCTAACCTGTCTCAATCCTTATAATTAGGTCACTCCAGGAATCCTACGTGCCCTCTCTCTGGAAAAAAAAACACACATTATCTCTCTACACACAGGAAAAAAATTAACAGATATTACTAACTTCAGACTTAATGCAATTTTATCCCCCACTCCAAAATTCTTGAACATGCAATCAAAAACAATTGCTAAATTGTCTCCTGCAGAAAGAACTCATTTCCCCCACATAGCACAACTTCCATCCTTCCCATAGGACTAACACTTCACTTCTAACCTTTATAGATACTGTCAATAAAGCTAGAGATAATGGCAAACTAGTCACCTCATTATTTCTAGACTTGCATTTGTTTGTTTCTTTTGGCTTTTCCTGGTTAGGGGTCGCCACAGCGGAACTCCGGTCTGCTAATGATTGGCAGTAGATTGTGACGTGCTGGCTTGCCGGGCCTAATGCACAACCTTCAATGAAGGAACGCCCATTCACGCATGTCACCACACCGAAGACGCTCTAACTGAGAATAGAATGGGCAACGTCTAACTGTGAGGCACCGCAGCACCACCACTGCAGTACTTATTTCTAGACTTGTATAAAGCCTTCAAAACAGTTTGTCACAGCAAATTTCTACTTCAAATCCCCTAACTAGGTCTATCTAATTCTACCCTTCTAAGGTTCAAAACCGACCTTTCCCATAGGTACTAGTCATTAGAATGGCAATTCACCCTTTCTTCATACATCATAAGTCACCACCAGTGTACCACACTGCTCTATCCTTGGTCCCCTCTTCTTTAACATTCTCACTAACATCCTCCACACACCCACACAATAAGCCTCCCTAATATAATACGCAGATGACTCAACACTCTTATGCACATCTGACAACCTAGCACACCTCCAAAAAAATGCTCAGAAAGCCTTAAAAGCCACTGAAACATGGCTTTGTAACTCACAACTCATGCTCAACCCCCTCTCCAAAAAAGGCTACTTTTTCCCCAAATCCCTCTCTCATGAAAAAAACACAATTTAAAATCATCTCTTTTAATAATTCAACCACTGACGTCTCATCTCTTAGCAATTAATAGGGATAATAATGGATGATAATCTTAAATTTGACCTGCATGTACAAAACTGCATAAAACAAATCACCAAAAAAAATGCATGCTTTACAGAGGTATAAACTTTTTCACTAATTCTACTAAAATTACATTTGCCACTGCTTACCTCCTCCTCACACTATTATAGGGCACTCCTATCCTTACTAACCTCCAGGCATCATACAAATCAAAACTTGAACAATGCTATAATAAAGTGGATACATTTTCAGCAAATACCCCATTCAGAACCCACCATTGCATAAGCACCAAAATGCCTAAATTGGTTAGAACTATCCCAACAGCTAACATATACATCGCTTCTTACCACCTATAAAATTATTCATCATCCATCGGCTTGTCCAGCACTAAATGCCATTCTACACAGCTATCTTACCAATCAGTCATTACTGTCAGATGACCAAAAAACTACTCATTGTCAGCAAATCTATCAAATCTGTTGGGCATGATCTGTAAATATACAATGTTGCTAAGGCCTAGAACTTCCTACCTGTATCCAGCAGGTCAATACCCTCTCTCCAGTCCTTTAAAACCATTCTGAAAGACTTCTTAGTCAAAATCTGGCTCTGTTCTTACTCAACCCCAGGATAAACTATAACCCATAATATGACCAAGCACTTATTCATACCTTACACCTCCTTACTCTCCTTTTTTCACTCACTTCCTTACTTTAGTTTTTCTCCCAAACTCTCTTTCTATATATGCTGTTACCATGTTTTTTGCCACTTCATATTGCAATTCTTGCTTGTATTATACTAACTTACCTTTACTTTCTATACAAATTGGCTACAATTTCTCTAAATATCAAATCATTGTCATATAAGTTCTATCTATTCTTAAAAACAATGTATTCACATTATGTTTAATTTAGTATAATTATTAAAACTGTAGATGCTTTTGTATTATTTCTGAAGATTTTGAATTTATTGTTTTTAATATGTTTTGTAATACTTTGGAGCTTTTCTCCATGGGTCTGTCCTGAAAATTGGCATCTACCCAGTTTGTCTTTCCCAGTAATCAAATGCCAATAAAAATAAAATATATAAATAAAAGGAAGTTCATTAGTAATATGAGGAGGAAGGAGACAACATATTCTTCATACCAATTTCTCCTCACTTATGTTCCCTTGTTGTATAAATATTGTCTGCTTTGCAGGACATTTTTATTAGGAATTAGGAAGCCAACAAATTTCCTTTTTATGAAATTATTTTGCAATTTAATCAATTGCTTTAAATTTGGCAAAACATTAAATTAATTTAACTTTATATATTAATTTGCTTTTCCTTGTATGTAATATTTTTTGTACAGAACAGTTGTATCATTTTTGTATCCTTTTTGATACTTTATTTGTTGTGCTTGAAAATTGTAATCTATTGCATTTATCTTCTGCTTGTACTTGAAGAGATGTATTTCTTGCCTTGACTGAAATGTACTATCAATAAAATGATTTAAATGAAAAGAAAATGCATTACTGCAGAAATTTCAAAAACAAGCTTCAGAAAGGATCTACATGTAGTAAGCTAAAACCTCAAATCTGGCTGAACAAAAGTGTTGTGGATATTGTGTACCCACCTTGCACAGAGTCCTGGATATGGAAAACTGTCTGAAAAAATATAGAAAATACAGAAGTCTGGAAAATGTTTTTCACTACAGTATAAAATAATACTGATGGAAAGATTTTGAATGCAATGACTGTGATCAATGTAAATAAGAGTTTTTACTTGACAGCTGATTTTTTGCAAATTTTTATTTGCATTTACTGTTCACAAGATATTTACACTTGACTGCTGCTTTATTCAACTGATTTCTTTTTTTCAGAAAATGCTCAAGAATCAAAGTATTTAGGCTGCTAATGGTGTACCTTTCCTGAGATGTTGGTTTTATCAGGATTTTTATTACCTCAGATAAAATTATGGAAAATCAAAGGCACAAGACTTTCCCATATTGTAAGTATTTTATAATACCTACTGAAAGAACCGCTCTACCTTTAGCCAATGTAATCCAACAAGATTTTGGCTTTACTTCTCTTTTTTAACAACTAACGTTCAGGACAGAAAGATCTGGTTCAGCACTATAGATATAAGACACTCCTGGGGATTCAATAAACTCGGTATAGGCTCAGCACAAAGCCTACACAGAGTTTACATGTTGCATGGTGAGCAGCAGTGCTAATTACATATGCATGCCTCACACTGCATTTAAACATAAATAAGTGTGGTCTCATGGCCATCAACAGTGTTACCAGTCAAGAAACCATGTAAAGCAACATGAACACCTAAAGACATGTACACTTGCTTACCTATGAGCAAACTATATCTGTGGTTTTGCATGGAAAGCCACAATGACTACAAGGGCTGTTAATAAAGCAATGTATATAGTTCCAACACATTACATGATAGTGCATACAGTGCAGAGTAGTGTGGAAACCTGTTTCAGGCATACTGAATAAAAGTTGTTAAGTGATCAGCAAGGGTACATAAACTGCATTATAAATAAATATTCAGGGGAAGTGTGTGTGTGTATTAAAAAGGGACACACAGATGAATTGTAGGAATGAGCACAGGGGAAGAGGACATGTGAAGCATGGTAATCTACAGCAGATGAGGGCATGTCAATGAAGACAGTTGTAGCATGAACACTAGTCATATATCAGCATGATACAGTATGTACTGCACAGTTATTGTATATTATGTGACTGTTACACAAGGTGGCATATCAATGGAGAGGATTCTTTGTGATATAAGCATCTTGATATGAACAATGGACAGGACATATATCAGGGATGGTATATACAATAGGGGTTAGTAGCACAATCATGGACAATATCAGCTTAATATCACCAGTAATCCTATGTCTTTGATATAAAATATGTCATTGTGAATGACCATTGATAGTTCTGCAAGAATACACTTGCACAACTATTATGATGCGTCAGCAATTTATGAGGATAATCAAGCATACTTTCCTCATAATTAACTTCTACTGAAGGTGTTAGGAGGGACACTGTTACATCTGTATTTGAAATTATGAGCAATCCTGGTTGGTTGACAGGTGTGCATGCCATATATTTATGTCACAATCCACACTATCACAAATGTAACCCATGCCATTAATGTTGTCAATCAGCTATGAATTTACTGTGTGCATCACAGGAACATGTAGCACAGATGCATCTTGTATAATACCTTGATGGGGGTTCAGGACCATCAACCAGTAATGCTTATGCAACAAAAAGAATATTTATGTATGGCCAATAAGATGCATGAGACCTCACAGTGGAAAATCTGATATGCTTGAGAAACTCATCCCTGGAAGATGTGTTGGGAGGTACATGAAAAAGGGTGCATTGTACTCAGTTACTGGTGTAATGAGGGCTGAGAAGTATGGAACTATAATGCCCTTTGATGTGGATGCCCCGCACATACTCAGGAGTTGTGCTACATACAGGAGATTGTCCACTACTGTGGGCACATGCTGGCGGACATTCAGTATATCATCTACCTGAATACACAGGTCAAATACCACTTGGTCTGCTCATAGGGGTCTACTGTCTGTATTGTAATTATCTTGTGTATTTGCTTTCATAATGGAACTTATCTCCCCATGACTTTTCTTCATCTACAGTGTCCTCATGGCTGTGGCAGCAATCCTTTGTATGTGTTGATATTGTATGCATTATACCAATACCACACTTGGATTGAGTGATTGTCCACAATTTGCAATCCTCCACAAAGCTGATTGGAGAAAGGATGTGTAACTCAATTTTGACATCTGAGACTTAAATAATGAACAGGAAAGGGCCTAGCACAGAGACCTAAGGTATGGACCTGGTCACTGGACTCTAGACAGAGGTGACTTCACACATTGCAGCATGTTTATCTGTCATGTGTGTGATCCAGTCATTTTCCCACTTTGTGATGTAGGTGTTTATGGCCACTTGAGACAATTTCTCTGTAATACCTGACTGGATTTGTGTCAAATGCCTTGACCAGGCCAAGTTACACAGGATGATAGTGTTGTCATCATGCATGCCCTTGGTAACCATCTTGAAAACAGCAAACAGCTGTAACAAACATGATGTAGACTTAACAAATCAAACATGGACTTAGTACACATTCAGGATATTACTTGTGTCCTTTTAGAGACGGTCCGTGATGACTCATTGGTCTACCTCATAGATGAGGAGGGTCAGGATGAGTCTATAACTCCATGCATGAAGTGAATGTAACCCCCAGTCAGAAGGATGCATGTTGCTGTACACCTTTCTATGGGAACATAGGCTGTCTGGAGGCTGTGTTGAAGTATGGATCCAACTATGTCTGGCAGGTCATGTTTTGAGTTACGCTATAGGCAACCTGTGATGTTGTCAGGGTCCACTGAGTCTGTGTTATTAGCCATAGAGAATACACAGATGACCTGCATCCTTTGAATAAAAAATGAGTAATGGTTGCATGTATACTGAGGATAATGGCCAGTGGTGGCAGGGGGATGATGTGTGAGACAAACCGTCAGCTAGTGGATTGTCTATTTCCTCCAGTTGTGTATGTCTGGTGGCATCCACATACAGGTCTGTGCTTAGTTGTGTATTTCCATTAATTTTTCACATGTACTAGAATAAATGATTTGTGAAAAGATCTCCAAAAAGAACCTTGGTCATTCATCACATTCCACATGCTGTTACTATGCACACAGTCATACGTATCAGTATCACATACATACATCATTTACACGACATATGCCTATATGTGTTTCATGGGCAAGCTGTGTTTGAGCAGCCTGATATCATACAGAACACATTAGGAATCATGCAGAACATTTCCTGACACAAAAGCTAATAATCACACAATGGTGCTGCTGACCACCTCAATAATCCTTAGGTGTAGCAACACAACTGCACATACAATGAATTCCACAAAGTTGCAATTACATCAAAACATGTAATACACTGGCTGTGTATATCACAGCATAACATGTATGAGACAAGACTTATATGATCATGTAATCTACATGAACTTACAACTGATTTCTGTGACAGAACATTTAATGATGTTATGCAGACACATGCACATCTATGCAATACTGCAAGTGTCACTGTGATGGCAGAATTTGAACTGTGTAGAAGGGTGATCTGATCCACTATAATACATGTCCTAATGCACCAACAATATACACAAAAGTGTATCATACCATGTCAGCAGTTCTCAGGAGGCATATTACTGCAACTGTTATAGAAGGATCATGTACTGCAATGACATCAGTGGCCATCAGTATATTAGCTCACATCACAGATTGTAAGACCCTCTTGTAGGCATACTGTACAGCCAGAACTCAATATAGCACGCCAATGACAACAACATTGACATGTTAACTGTTCATAAAGTCAAAGGACATTATTAGGCTAATGGTCAACATCACATGAAATCCTAGCCATTATTATTCCATGTAAAAAAATTATTGATATTATGGAAGATAGTAAGACTATTGTACTTATGTGTATATTTGCTAGACTGCATTACATCCTACCATTCTCCATATCAGACATGTGCACCACACCATGACAGAATTAGCAATCACACGTACAGTGGACTGCAGATGGCTTGCAGAAGCTCATGGAAAGACTCTGCTTCATGATATTTGTATGCATATTTGACATAAGGGCATCATCCACTCCTCTGCAGGAAACATGTCATGTGGCCAGAGGAAAAAGGAGGATGGTGTAGATGCATGGGGCTAAGTGAAAGGTTCTCCAACTAGTAGGGAAATTAAGAGTGATTCCTAAGACCATAAAATGACCATACTGTACCACCACACACACACACACACACACACACACACACACACACACACACACACACACACACACACGCAAGTACACACACACACACAGAGCAGCAGACTGGGCTTGATTTGAACATTACACCTGTGTAGGTATAGAGGATGAATGGCATGCAATGCCACAGTAGAAACATCACATATATCTGAGAGTAACACTATCACTTTGCACTTTATGGAGCATGATAGCATCATTATGTGCTGAGGACAACATCTTGAGAGGAGTGCAGGACATGGATGTGAAGTCACACCCCTGTGTAAAATTGTCTTAAAAATGATAGCTGTATGTATAGCCACATAAGTTGCTTGTTGTCAGATTAGAACCCTTATATGTGTAGGTAAAGTAGCTTACAAACACGGTAGTTAATGTTACTACCACAGTACAGTTTTTTTTAAAACTCTCAGAGTGCATGTTATACAGGATGACATCATCATTGTATGCTACAATGAGATGTTCGGAGTAGGGTTTGACATAGCTGTGGACTCACCTAACATTTTAAAATTGTTACCATAATGATTATTGACTACACATATGGCTGACTGCAGTAAGAATAGCACACTTACTTAAGTATTTACAAAGCACAGTACTTAATGCAAGCATCACAGCACAAGTCTGGCTTTTACAGTGTTGGACAACACTTTATAACTGATGACAACAGCAGTGTCTAGTGAGAAGAGGCTGGTAATAGTGTCCCACATGTACTTGAAAAATGGTCTCTTGAATGTCAGTCATCTGAACAAACACACACCCAATGACTGCTGTGAGATCAGAACTCCTATCTAACTAAACACACTGACTAGAGAACACAGTATTTAACACAAGCACCACAGCATAAGTATGACATTTAGAAAGTCAGGCAACACTTTTTAAGTGGTGACATTAGCAGTGTCTGGTGAGAAGAGGATGGTAATAGCACTGTCCCACATGCAAGTTTAAAATGGCCTCTTAAATATCAACCAACTGGACAAACACACACCAGTTGACCACATTGCAATTAAACCCCCTACCTAACAAAGTACAATAGAAAACTCAGTATTTAACACAAGCACCACAGCACCTGTCTCACTTTTGGAGTGTCAGACAACACTTTATAAGTGATGACATCAGCAGTGTCTGGTGAGAAGATAATGGCAATTGCAGTGTCCCACATGCAGGTGTGAAATTGTTTCTTGAATGTCCACTAACTGAACAAACATACACACCAGTTGACCTCAGTGAGATTAGAATGCCTACTTAACTAAGTACACCGACTATAGAACTCAGTAAACAACACAAGTGCCACAGCACAAGTCTGACTTTCACAAAGATACTGGACAATTTATAGTGGATGATATCATCACTGGACATTTGAGAGAAAGTTTTGGAAGGCCTGAATGACATGGATGGCTAGCCAGGTACAACTGTCAAAATATTTGTACTCAGTGGAACTGCATTGCTCACCATAGGATGCACAGCTACACTCTTCTGAGTGCTCAAGCACACAAGGGGACCACAGGGAGATTGTAACACCTACCACATTAGTTACACCAGCTGCACAACTCAGTACTAAACACAAGGGCCACAACACAAGAGTGACTTTTATAATGCTGCAGGACAATTTATAGTGGATGACATCTTCACTGGATGTTTGAGAGAAGATGTTGTGAGGCCTGAATTAAATGGATAAGTAGTCATGTACAGGTGTTAAAATATTGGAACTCTATGGGATTGCACTGATGACTGAATGATACACAGTTAGAATTTTCTGACTAGACACACATAAGTTGACCACAATGAAATTTGAACTCCTACCTAACTAGGTACACCAGCTACAAAACTCAGGACTTAATGTAAGCACCACAGCACAACTCCAACGTTTGCAATGCTGCAAGACAATTCCTAGTGAATGACATCACCACTGGACGTTTGGTTGAAGATGTGAGGCCTGAATTAAATGAAGGTATACTCATGTACAGTTGTCAAAATATTAGTACTCCATGGGATTGTACTAATAACTACAAGAAACACAGTTATGTTCTTCTAGCTAGACACACACATCTTGACTGCAGTGAGATTAGGACCCCTACCTAATGAACTACATCATCAACAGAACTCAGTACTTGACACAACCACCACAGCACAAAAATTACTTTTACACTGCAGTCGGACAATTTATAGTGGATGACATCATCATCATCATCATTGAATGTTTGTGAGAATATGTTGGGAGGCCTGTATGAAATAGGCCAGCCATGTACAACTGTCAAGATATTAATGTTCTGCATGTTACCAGATTGATGAGTGTGCAAACTGTAGTATTTCCTGTTGTGTTTCCAATATGCATGTATACTTTAAGAGACAGTTTTACAAACTACATGTAAACAGCTGCCCACATTACTGCAAGTATTGGAAAATCTGAATGTGCATTGTCAGTACAGATATGTATATGGTATATAAGAAAACATTTTTTATTTATTTCTGTAGTGTAGTTGATATATTTGGAACATGTACTGAGAGACCAAGTTTTAAGTGCGTGGTACAGGTAACACATGATTACAGTGTAAATATGTGTTCTGTCCTTAAAAAGTGCCTTCCATTTGGTTGTGCTTTTACATGTACTTTCATGGGATGAAGACTAACTGGACAGCAAATATAAGTAGCACATGCTAATATGCACTTTTGCATAGTACACCACCAAGCAGCTGGTTTGTGTAATGGATGGCAAAGTGCACATGAGAAATACACATTTAAGGACTCTTACTTGAACTTGAGAAGTACTTATCCATACTGGCTATGGTAGACATATCTAACAGCTACTATGAGGTACATAAATAGTTCATATTGGAAATGTGTCATAAATTGTCTAACCTTAACAAAGCATATTTATACTGCTTTCCCCATTTGTGCACAGTTAAGAGATGAGCAAATGCAGGCCTCACTTTCATTCATAAAATTATAAAAGTTCTATTGGTTTACTTACCTCTACACAAACACCTTAAGTAGTGAGGCATGGCATTCATCATTTTGGCTAGTACTGAGTGTAAGAAACACAGTGGCTGCTTAGCTGTCTCTGTGGCAGCAGGTGTAAGTGCATTGAAATATTTATTTTGAGCTCAGATAATACAGGGTTCAAATCCAGCTGTATCTAATACTGTAAAATATGTATTCATAATGTAATGAAATGATTCTTTATTCTGCTTTAACTGTGTGCTTCCTTAATATAGCAGGTTTAATTAGCATTGTGCAGAGTTAACTGCATTGTGCCCTAGAATGGGAAGAGCCATTCACCACTGTCTGGTACTGGTACATAATGCAAAGCTCGACACAAACACAGAAACAAAAAGTAATGGGCTTCATTAGGGGCCATTTCTGGAATGTGTGTGGTGTGTAATTCTATTTTTTGACCAGATTAAAGGTGTTAAAATGGGGTATATAGGAAAGTGTTGAAATGGGGGGCAAGCAGGGGGAAGAACAAAGGGAAATCAATATAGGAATGGGTAGAAGGGAGGGAGGCAAGAACCATAGCTATCGTCTTCTTCAACAGTGTAAACTGAAAATATGTATAGAATACTGGCTGAATTTGGACTGTCACCTCAACAAAGAGGGGTGACAACAACTCAATCATGTTGTATAGCCAATTGTACTGAATCAAGTGTGTCGAGAAAACACATGTGCAAAGTGGGGAGTTATGTATGGGATGATATTTTTGTGGGACAGGTGCCTTTTTTTTTTTATTTTATTTCAATAAGAGAGGAATGTTTGGTAAGGAACATAGGTATGTCAGGGTCAGGTAAGTCAGGTTAGTGAGTAAGCAGATGCAGACAAACAGGACAAACAAAACAAGATACAGGGACAGTGAGGGACACAACAGGGTGAGGGACACCATGATTGTGGATATAGAGGGGACATTGGATGCCCATGCCCATCAAGCATGGAGACAGAGAGAATCTAGTCTTCACCCACATAACTGTCATCAATGTCCCCTTACTGTGCTGGGTGTTGAAGTGCTTGATGCCTTTGTTTATGCACCATAATAAAGAGTATCTTTTCCATCCGGCAAATGTATGCACCAATGGTGCTCCCCACAACCTCACACACCAAGCCTGGCATCTCCTGGAGGGTGACATATTCCCCATCTCCACCAATACTCCTGGAGTGTACAACTGAACCAGTTGCCAGGATAATGCTACCTGATGTGGAGGGTACAGGTGGTACTGGAGCAGCAGTGGCAGTACTGCCAGGTGGGGTCCCAGATGTGCTGGGCATTGGTGCAGGTGCTGGTGGAGTGGGGACAGGGTGAGCCACAGTGGTTAGCCTACCTCCCAGTGCTATAAAGAACTTTGTGAGTTAACAGAAATTAATGACATCAAAACATTGTGACCACACATATAAAAATAAAAAAGTGAGACAAGAGGTGGGATGAGAGAGAAAAAGAGATAATTAGTACCATCATGTGTAACATACAATAAATTAGTACAATATAAAGAATTTATTTCTACTTTTACATTTAAGTATACTTTTAACAACTGCAAACTATAACTGATGATTGCTCTACGTAATCCTTACAATATGCATGTATTGAACATATGCTTGATCAAATAATAGAGATTAAGTTAACAGCAGGGCATGTATCATACTTCTGTAGAAATTATTATGTAATTTTTTCAATGCTTTTACTATATACTTGTTATATGAGGTATTTGAACCCACAGCATCTGACTCCAGTATTAGAATTAACTCCTATAGTTGGCTTATGCTACAGACTAAAGCATGCATGCTTGATTTTACAGTTAAGATATGCATGCTTAATTTACTACTACTGTATAGAAGAGCAATACTTTAGATTAAATAACAGGTATGTTGTGCTGCAATCATACCCCCTTGCTTCCCTCAGTCTTTCTAAATGCTAGCATGGGCTTTCCTGTTTGCTGTTGTCTCCTGGTTGGTTGTAGAATAAAAAGGAGAGAACAAGAGAAGAACATTATGCATACCAGTCTTGCCTATATGCAGCTTTCTATCTAATTTAAATTCTCTTTATCTGTATACTTACACAACAGCAGGATGTCAGCAGTCCTAAACTCAGCCAGCCACTGGATGAGTGTATCTGCCTTGACCCTTTTGAGGTCATTAAAGTGGTGCCTGCACTGCTTTCCAGTGTGTGGAATGCCAGTTGAACTGGAGACAGCCTTGGCCAGATTATTGCAAGCTTCAGATTTGTACTGAGACCCTGTATAATCCCCCTGAAGCAGCTGTCGGCTGTGGCACTTTACAAGCAGCTCAATAAAAATTCTGGACTCCTTGACACCCCACCTTTGAGATCTAGATTGGGCACATTCTCTTCTACCTCCAGATATGTCTGATCAGGGCAAACAGCAACAGTTAAGAGTGTTTTCCCACCAATTTGTGCTATCATGTTAATGCTAGTGCCCAAACCCAAACAACCACGCCAGCCAAGTTTGCACAACATTAAAAGGAGAGCAATAGTGTCAAAAAGAGAGAAAAGCAGGTTTTGATGTAAGAAGGTTAATCTGACAGTTGGCATTACTTTATGGATTGGTTGCTGTTGTACCTGTTAGATGATTTAACTTTGTAGACATGTATTGAATGTATAACTTTTATGACCTGACACATTTTTTGGGTGGCTTTTCACCCTGATAAAATTAATTTGCACAATGTGGGATTCAAACGTATGCAACAAACACAAAACATATTCTTCTACATACGTGATTTTTCATCCTTGCCACAGAAGAAGTACTTGCCAGACATGCTCATTAATTATAAATACACAAAAGTGTGAGGGGTTAACCATAATATGTGTGTGACCTGACAAGGCCTGGTTTATGAATTCATGTGTGTATTTATTTATTTATTTTTTATTTATTTTATTTATTTATTTTACATTTGTTGAATGTGTTTGACCAGCTGAGCTGATAGCCCTTTTTCAGTGAAGGCCTGGAGAGAAAAGCTCCGCAAATTATAATGAAAATTTTAAATGAAAATAGTATTATAAATAAAGTATTAACATTTTCAAGTAGGAACAGTAAATACATGAATTATGTACAGAGTTTTAGTTGACATTTAACTTAAGATATGTGCAGAAATTATATGCAAAGTTTGTAAGTACAGCCAATGTAGTTACAGTTTGTGAAGATCATATAGGTAGTGTGTAAGTGAAATATTTTTAAGACTGAGTGATAGATAGTTTCCTAGATAAAATGAGTAAAAGAGCTAACACATAACAGAAATAAAACCAATGAAGGCATACAGTAAGCTGGTAGGAGAAGAAGACACAGTTTATGAAGAGTGAGTACAATGACATGGCCATCAGCTTTTTAGGTAGTCTTTGGTGGCTGATTTAAACTCTTTGGGTTGTTTAAGTCATCTAATTTTCAATGGGAGTTTGTTCCAGAAAATGGTAGGGAAGTAGTTATAGATGTTTTGACAAATTTTACTCTTGGGTTTATAGATTTGTAGTAAGCATTGGTCTGAGCTTTGGAGTATGTACTGTATGAGGATAATTGAAGTCTGAAGTCCATCCAAGGTCAGAAAGGACAATTACAATTATAGAACTATAACTGCCATTATACCCTTAGTCACACATATGATTCATATGAGCTCGAGTGCAATACATACTTATTGTTTTTTGTAATTATGTTTGGGCAGCCACGGTGGTGCAGCAGTTAGCATTGTCGCCTCACAGCAAGAGGTTCTTCAGTTCGATCCTCAGCTGGCATGCCTTCTGTGCTGAGTCTGCATGTCCTCCCTGTGGTCACCTGGGTTTCCTCTGGGTGCTCCAGTTTCATCCCAAAGACATGCTGTATGTGGATTGGACAGTCTAAATTGGCCCTAGGCATAAGTGTGTGCCTTCCATGGAAGGTTGGGCACTGGGCTGGCAACTCTCCACACTGTAAATCATGAGCAGACAGGTGATCCACTGTGGTGACCCCTAACCGTGAAAAGCCAAAAGAAGAAGACTTTTTTTGTAATTATGTTTACATTGTTTTATTTTTTTATAAAAGTGAGTGGACAAGCATTACTCTGGCTCTGTAATTGTGTAATTGAACAACCATAATTGTACTGATACCCACAATTACACATGTAATATATCTCTGACATCCCATGCATGCTCAGTGCAGATGCTATAGATATTTATATCTATGTATAAGTATTTTATACTGTTAATTTTTATAGAACATACACTGGAACATCAGTAAGAAAAGGTTGGGCTTAGCTGGATTAGAATCCAGGCTCAACTATATTATACCCTTTAAGTCACAACTGCTATGACAGGAACAACTAGGAAGTAGATGTGTATTTTCACATTAATTTCTCTGTAGGTGTGCTGACCATTGCACAATACTGCTTAGCATGTTTGCACAGTGGCAAACTATACAGGATACAATGTGTTCGATTTGAAATTGTCTACTGTCTGCTTCTTGTCTGCAGGTGTTCTGGACCAGCAGGTGTTGGAAAAGGTTGCTGACCGTCGCACAACGCCACTTAGTGGGTTTGTGTGATGGTAAGCAGAAAAGGCAACAATGTATTTTGAAACTGACTACTGTCTGCTTCCTGTGTGGGCTATTAGACTATGTTTGCATGAAGGTAATTGATGGGCAAATGTGACAGGCAAAGCTCACCTTGTTGTATCCTTCCAAGCAATGTTTATTAGTTTTCACCCTTAAAAGACAAATGTGGGACTTGAACTGTCATGTACAGGTACTATATACTGTGGGGTTCATCACATTTATCAGGTGTGCTACACAGGCACTTGATTCACATATGTAATGTATGTTTTCTTTATCATGAAAGTACATTACATGAAATGTATTAGATCTATCTGTTTCACAGTGTTTGCACTAAGCTGTGCACCATGCAAATAGTGATATTAAAAAAAACATAACATTACAAAATAAATTTTAGCAGACATTAAAGATTTTTTCACAAGTCTGGGTTTGAGCTGTCACACCAGGGAGCCAGCAAAACACAGTAAGGGTGTCTTATCCCACTTTGTCACATAAACAGCTTTGCAGCAAGAATGCAGATCATTGTGCATACAAGCAAGTCCTATTTCATCCACAGTATTAACAAGACATATAACACTTGGATACTCATTTATTTGTACAGTAATTATATATCTAGAGCAGTGACTGTTCACACAACCATTTATGACTACTGTTTGCAGCAATGCAGTTCTGTCTTCTCTTTGTATTGTGCTCATTCTTTTCCTATCTGAGCAGTGATCTCAGACATGCAGTCTGTAGGGCATTTTGTATCATTGTCCCTAAAAATGTATGAGAACATTAAATGACAATAATATACAGTTTAAAATAAAAGCAGGGAAATTTGGATATTGATGAACAGAAACTGAAAAATGTGTGCTACTCACTTCCATTTCAAAGCTTGCTACAATTACTTCTACACTACTAGGTGACACCCACTGCATGTAAGGGAGTCTGAATTGTTGTATATTCCTTTTTCCTCCCACTAACCATTCACAGTTGCAATCAATTAGTAACACCGAGGAAGTGTGTACACTATTTTTACATCTAATACACAACTCCTAAAGTTTTGGATTCAGCAGTTGTAATGAGTCCATACCTCATTTGCATCTTCACTGTGCTCAGAGGCATGCGTCTATACCATAACCAGCTAACCATATAGCTAGAGAACTTGAAGGTGAGAGGACCTGTGTATTTGTAGAACACAGAGGACTGATATTCCTTTAGATTCATCTGCACAGAAGGCTTCTGATGTCGCTACGATATGTTTGTATTTTTCAGGTACATGCTAGATTTGTTTACATGTTATGAAGATAACTGTTATATATATGTATGAGGGGATTAAACTGTTATCTGTATGCTCTTCTTATACTTCACTCTTGGCATGGGCATTTTTGCCATGCATTGCCTTTCAGAGATAGACAGCCTTATTAACTGTCATTACAAGTGTTATTGTTAAAACTGGTTACCTTAGAGTCTTTTCTGTCTTATTCCATGCCAATGTAAAGTACTGTATTGTCAATGACACAGGAGTGTAATGCTTTTATGATGGCCCATAGACACAACTGGTGAAGTGCTGGGCACAGTGAGAGGTGCCTAGCAATTGTATACAATTTGCGTTTGTGGTATATATGTGTACACAGTTTGTGAAAATTGTTTGTAAAGCATTCATAATAGGTGAATTGTGTGTTACTCATTGGATTCTACAAATAATCATTTTCCTGTTGTTTTGGGGGTGGGGAGCCAAGTACTATTTGTATGCTTCCACATCACAAGCTAGGTTTCAAGAACTTTTGACTTGCAATTGTGTAGTCATCCTGGTATTTCCATGGGTGTACTGGGAAATTTGTATTTAAGCAGTGGCATGTTTTTGGATACCATTCATGAATTGATGAAGGATCATGGATGCTGATGCCAGTGATTTCACCCGCATATACCCTGTTGGCCTTTTAAAGGTTCCTGTAGCTAAAACTCTAAGTGCTACACATGTCTTAGTCTCTGCAGGTATTGGTTCACCTTGGTTTGCCCTTGCTCTCAGTTGTGGATGACAGAGGTTGCAGAGTTCCTGTAGTGTGTCTCTATCTACCCTGTAGCACACTATAATTTCCACATCATGCAGACCATGGTAAGTTAACAGGGGTTTAAATACCCTTCTCCTTCTTGGTCAGGGTCTATTTGCAGCAGCAGCAGCAACATAGACTTGTGCCTGTTGCACATTTAAATGTATAACAGCAACTGCAGCCCATAACAGCATTTCCGTGTAGAGTACCTTTCTTGGATTTATTCCAATAGGTTTTGGAATTCACAGGGAAAACCTACACTGAGTCTACACAATTGCTTTATTATAGCTTGTTGAATGGCTTCTCCATCTTGAATTGGTTGATTAGCATAATAATTCAGCTGTTTATGTCGTAATTAGCATACCACAATGTTTACCATGTTTACGCAGCTCTACTCACTGCATAGAGCTGCTTACTGAATACAAAACAATGTGCTACCATGCCATGTGCGCATCATGCCACAACACACACACACACACACACACACACACACACACACACACACACACACACACACACACACAAGCACACAAGCACACAAGCACACACACACACACACACACACACACACACACACACACACACACACACACACACACACACACACACACACACACACACACACACGGGGTCTTAGCAAACTGTGTAGGCTTTATTGAGTCTGCACCATTATCAATAATACTGAAAGCCTGTTTGGATATAAGACTAATATGTCGACTGGTTATTTGAGCAGAAAGTTTCTGAAGGACAGTATGTGAATGTTCATATGCTATCTTAACTTCTAGCAGTTGTCAGTGCTATGACACCCAAACTAGAAAATATTTCAGACACTGCTGCTAAAATTCTCTACCCAAACATACTTATACTACTCACTAAAAAATAAAAAAATAAATGAAATAAAAAGTAAAATAAAGCAAAAAATCAGTCTTCCCTGTATACATAAGTACATAAATACAGACACACACACACACACACACACACACACACACACACACACACACACACACACACACACACACAAATACAGAGAGAGAGAAGAGAGAGCATCGATTAATAAGAATCAAAAAAGCATCAAAAAACATTTAAATCAAAAAATCAAAAAAAAAAAAAAAAAAAATCAAAAAAAAAAAAAAAAAAAAAAAAAAAAAAAAAAAAAAAAAAAAAAAAAACAAAGAGAAATAAGCAATTCTGTTTTGCAGGATAATAAGAAAAATATATGCAAATTATGCAACATAGCAGTAAGGAGTGGTTAAAGAGACTTAGCGCAAGAAAGAGGGCATTCAGTTCAAGTCCACTACTGCCACTGCCATTTTAAATCTGTATAAAAAAACAAAACAAACATTTTATGTATATTTTTATTAAAAAGCATAAAAATGTTCAAATGTAATGTGTAGTAGTGTATATATAATATAATATATATTTGAAGCATTGCATTTTTCTGAGGCATGAGTACCTAATTTTAATAAATAGCAATAAAAAGCACATTTTTGATTTGATTTTATAAATTTTGAGCATATTTAAATACATTTGCACTGCAGGCTGTGCTACTCTTTAAACCAGCACAATGTCTTGTTGGCACCAATGCACGCAATGTTGGGCAAATTGCAATGTAGAAGTCATGTTGGGCATAAATTAAAGTAACTTAAACACACTGTTAAAATTTGTCTATACTATGAATAGGTATATCTCAATATCACTGCATTACATCACAGCTAATAATCCTTTAATAAATGTATGATTCATGGAGTGTGTTGTGTCAGTTAATCTGGCACATGAGTAGCTTGGTATGTGTGTTCCCCAAAATGTCAGTGCTGCCAGAAATGTAGGAGCTGTCAACATATAACTATATACCTGACGAACACACATAGATAATTATATGAAAGTAGAGCTGTCAGTGTACCATCTTAGTAGTGTGTAGCAGTAGTGTGTGTGAGCAATGTTCAAAATATGTTGCAGTAACATCTGCATCTTGGACAGTTTGTATGTATAATATAATAATCTATAAAAATCAATTGCACAAATATAAGGACATTGGGTAGTGTAATAATGCTATATAATAATAATACATATAACTGCAGTTAATACTAGTAGTGAAACTAGAAGGATATATATTTTATATTGCTATAGCTTTTTTTTTATGTGCTACTGTATGTACCCCTGCAATCTAATTCTACATGTCTGCATGTCTAATAAATAATGTTTATTGGGACATATGTCCCATTATTTGGTAAATATAATTTATATTTATACATGGCCTGTTACCATCAATTAAACCTGCATGCTGTTGTAATGTCCACTATTGTTCTATATATGCATGTGTTATGCTTGCTTTTCAAACTGAAAAAATCTGGTGTGTTGGTTTTTGTGAATACCCAAAATAAATTATGCCTCATATTTAGCTGCCCATTTTGCACATGTCCACTGGACACAGGAAATGTTATTTAATTGGCATTACAACATACTTTGTTCCTCAAGTGGGTTTGCATGGGTTTGCCCTTGGCTTAGCAATGCGGAGCATTGCGCAAACCCATGCAAACCCACTTACAACTGCTTAAAAGTGCCTTAGTCACTCTGTATGTGAGGGCCCTTGTTCTGCTCAGGTGCAAAATAAAACACTTCTGTAAGCCTCAAACCCCAGACCTTGTACACACTATACAACATGAAGTACCACTAAGCCACTGTAGATATTCATGAAGTCGGTGCTTAAATAATTATATCATGCATCAGAATGAGTAAATGTAAAGGAAAATTCGGAATACCATACCACACAACTTGTTCTATGGATGTTGACCAGCAGTTGTTGTTGGATTACATTACATGACTGTGATAAGAGAAGCAGCCATTCTAGCAGGAAATAATGTCACACCATCACCTTACAACCCCACACAGTATCACAACAGGACAAACACTGGCATATCTGTTTAGGGCAGAGGCCATACCTTTCAACTGTCCCAAATTTTCAAGGACATCCCTGATTTTGACTCAAATTTTAGCTCTGTCCCTCTGAATCCCTCCTAAAACTACTGACTTTGGGCAAAAAGGTGGTGAATTACACTTAATGATTCTTTTACTTCAGAAAAGGTGCATTAATTCATATGCTCTGATTCTCTCAATGTTTCAGCTTAATGGCACTAATATTTTAAAAGAGTCCCTGATTGTCCCTGAGTTTTTCTTTACTTTTCCCTGATTCTGTTCAAATTTGTACCTGATTGGTTGAGAAGTCTGGGAGGCAGAAACACAGAGGCATATTAGCTTTTCTGCTGTTACACACTGTGCAAATAGTTTTGGAAGGAGTTTTGGAAACATACCCGTATGTAGGAATAAAACACTGAAATGCAAATGGATGTAGCCATGTACTGGTAGCAACCAACTGTAAGAATGCCATTGCTCTATTGCTGAAAAGATAACAGGCTATTCTCTGGCTATCATGTGGATAAGTCCACAGTTGGGAGTTACGCAGACAGACTACATGCCTTGATAAACTAACATGTACACAGCAACCTTGTAAGTCCAGCAAGATAAAATCCACACAATACTACTTACGCTCTCTGTACTTCTGCAATCCTACCCAAATGTAGGATATACCTGTGTGTGCAGGGTCTACCAAGGATGTGGGTAAGCATACTCACTGTACTGAAATGTGTCCAGTTTTTCTGAGCAGCTTGTGCTAATGTCAACACTAAAAAAGCACAAACTGTTTCGAACTGAGTAAATGAATATTCACAATATAGCAGTTCACAAACAATTATTGTGCCAAAGGAATACATCTCAATAAATAGCTTTGTATGGCAGTTAATTGTAACAGTTGAAAAGAAAGTACATCTTTCCATGTATCTTGGGGTAGCATTTTGAGGGGTGAGTACATTTCTACACTGACAAGTGGGTACTGGAAGCAGCAATATTAGGTCTGAGTACAAAATGTAAATCTCTGGCTACACAGCTGGCTTCTGATATAAGAACTAAACCAACCTTCTGTCTTAAACAATGATGTCCACACCAAACAAGGATGATCTCCATCTTGGAAAGCTGAAAGGACCACGCCTACATGAGTCAGCAATTTATAGTACTGGGTAAATATGACAGTGATTACTTCAATTACTACACAGCAGGTTGCATGCAATTAGCAAATGGTGGGCACTAATTGATGCAGAGGCCATCACATGCTCATGTGCAATTCCTACAAAAACAGTCTGCAATCTATGCCAACAAACTCAATCACTCTATTGCAGAGACTGACAGAGAGAGAGGGACAGAGAGAGAGAGAGAAAAGGAAAAATAAATATTACCAAATTATACAAAGGGAAGGTATGTGACACATATGTATTTACTGGCATGTAGCAGATGTTATCGAAGAGAAGTCTACATAATGTGAAACATTCATATGTGGCAGCAGTACTTCTTTCTGCACAGATGTTCTGCTTAACTACTGTTATGGACAATACTGTGTGTACCTGTGGGCAGTGGGACATACCTGTGAAATGTGTAGCTCAGCATTAAATGTCAAAGATCTGATCCATGTTATCTGTGTTCTGTACAGTAGTGTGGCCAATGGCTGTTGGGGGGATTAGCGCTGACATTAATTAAACATGGGTGTGACAGAACAACACATGCATGATAGTCATATTAAAGTGTAGCTTAACATTGGCAAGTCCTGTAGCAGTCTACTACGTTTATCTAGCATCCATTGCCATATATACCCCCCTAATGTTAGTCCGTGTTCATATGTGACACCTGTTTGTGTTGCAGCATGGCCCAACAGTTCAGCTGTGAGGTCCAGGGACTTACAACAGTGTGGACCATGTGTGTGTATGCCACACACATACAGAGAAATATATATGTGTCGTATATATTTGCATCTGTTTATGTGCATAGAGCAGGGGACATATGCAACTGTTTGCGAAGGGGGGAGATATATAGGTTGTTGAAGGTTAGTATGCGCATATTTGTATGTAGGTTTTAGTCTGTGACAAACAAGACAGCTTACAGTGCTGGTATATGACATGTGGTGGTTAAACACTGTGGGTGGTTCATTCAGTTTGCAATGTTGAAGCCAGTAAGGCCTGCTAAAGCTTCCTGGGCTGTGAACACCTTCAATGCATTTATCCCAAGACTGTGCGATGTTATTACATTACTGTACACCTTACATCCTTTCTATAATTGATATTCTCACTATGAAAGATAAAATGTATATGTGTCTATATATATATATATATATATATATATATATATATATATATATATATATGTAGACAAATGGATGTGTATATGTATATATATATATATATATATATATATATATATATATATATATATATATATATATATATATATATATATATATATATATATATATATATATATATATATATATATATATATATATATATATATATATACACTCATAGACACCTACATCTACTTGTTGCAATAGATTCTCTGTACTGTTGACTGGCTGTGATGGTCAATATGTTTGTGAATACATCAAAGATATGTATCTGTGGGATAGCTTACTGGGAAACAGTTTATGTTATGGTATTCTGGGTCCTTGCTTTGATGCTAGCAAAAGCTGTGTATTCTGTTGCTAGGCAGAACAAGTGCTATTGCATACAGTGTGATTAAGTCCCTTGGTTTTAACTAGGGTGTGTCATTGGAGGCTAAAGCACTACATCTATGATTATTCATTGGTACCGATGTTGAATGCAAATCCTGTGTGTACTGTAGTACTAACTGAAGCTTTGGGCCTGTACAGCAAAGTATGGTGTATGTCCACATTGCTTGCATCCACTGTTTTGTGTGGTCCCTGTATTCATCACAGATTACATTTCTTAAGATTAAGGTTGTGTAAGTACTGACACACAGTACTATATAGTACACACTGAAAGTTTATCTGGGTTGTCATACCTTTGTGTCCTGTAATTATGTCTGACGTGTGTGTGGGTATGTCTGTAACATGTCCTTTGACATATGTGTGGTAATACATATAACTGTGTATCTAGCAACATTCATATTGTACTACAGCACTCAGTGACCTATATTCCCAATTGTGCACATATTTTGGCCACGGGTTTGGCATTAAAAAGTTGTGTGGTATAATATTGGGACATTTACTGGACCTTACACTGATTGTGATGGATGATATATTTCTTTACACATCGGCTTGATGTATATCTGCTGTGGCTAGGTGGTGCATCGTGTTGCATACAGTGTGTCAGGTACTCTTGTATAGTCTTATATAGTGATTTTATTTTGTTGCTGCGTAGAACATGGTTTATTGGATAGAGAGTGTGCAAGGCACTTTCAAGCAGTTGTGGGGTGAGCAGTGATAAGTGGCAGTTACAGTGTTTCACTCTCGGTTAGCTTATAGGTTGCTAAACGTCCATAAGCTGTGCTTACCCTTCTGAAAACCCATTTGCAAATGCTGAAATGTTCCTTATTCCATCTGTAGCCCCTGACCTTTGTTTTGGCTAGTAACAAAATAAAAAGCATTTGCTAGGAAAAAATCCACAACCATTCACATCACAGCATTTGTGATTTGCCACTAAGCCATCTCAGATATACACATCATTTATGTATTCACAAACATAACATCCAGTACAATCATACAACACTACAGAAAATGTACTCCAACATATAGATGTATGTGTGTGACTAAGTATTGTAATTCGTGCTCAGGTACATCATATTGTATTATGTATGTAAGTATATATACATATATATATATATATATATATATATATATATATATATATATATATATATATATATATATATATAGCAGTTCAGTGATATCTGTACTGTATAATGTTAAATGTGCCATATGACTTGGTCAGACATATTTTTGTATTTATGTCTTCCAGGGATCATGGCCCACCACAGGAACCCAAGCTACAGTAGGGCTGAAGATGATATCATCACTAGCATTATGATTCAGCACTACCATGTACTGTTTTCCAGCCAGGTCCAGCAGGAGCATACTGCAATGTGGCAAGATCTTGTCTGCAGGGTCAGTGAGGTAGGCCTGCATAACCACACATATGAGCAGGTACGGCACCACTGCAGTGATCTTCTCCGACATGTCCGTCAGCGTGCCGCTGATGTGCGTACAGAACAGCTTGCAACAAGGGGTGGTGTTAGCATCCATCCCCCCTCACCAGAGCGGAGGAGCTGCTTGCTCATGAGCCTGGTGGCACCTGCCCAGCAACAACAGCAGCAGACATACACCATGATGGAGGTTGGAGCCAGCCAGCAAGCACACATGGAGCATGCAGGTAACATGGCATATCTGTAGACTGCTGTTATCTGTATTGGTAGATCATGTATATGTGAGATGTGGAGTGTGTCGTTCAAAGAAGTGGAGCCTGTTGTGCAATACTGATCATTTGGAACATAATCTATAGCCATGTGAATGTAAACTGTTGTTGTACTGTAAGATTGCAAACACACAGTAGCAATGCCACAGTTGTGGCCAATGACAAACTGTCTCATCTCTATGTAGTTACCTCTGGTGTGACATCAAGGCCATGGACAGATGCTGGTGAGTGTGTTCTACATTTATTATTGGAAATAAAAAGTGCATGTCATAGTTAAGGTATAGGCCATGTACACATGTAACACACCTACCCATAATGCATGCTGTGCATGTTTGGTGTAAGAGCACGCACATCTCACTAATGTGATTAGCAGCCTCAAACACATGCAATACTCAGACCATCTCAAACAAATGTGGCTAGACTGTAGTGACCACTGGATAGGCACAGTTGTTACCCAACGTGCACATAACATACACATCTATGTCATACACAGAGCATTTTAACATGCTACACATAAAGGATTCCCAAATCCTCTGTAAAGACACACTCCAGTATCCAAAATCTCATCCACACATTACACAGAATATACCTGAGGGGTAGAGGCCTATCCTGGGCATTTAAACACTCTGCAACACACTACACATTCTTGTCAGGGAATTCTCCTTATTGTTCTCCTTACAAAATCACATAACAACTGGTTGTGAAATGGTGAATTTAGCCAAGGGAGTACAGTTCTGGCACAGCATGATTTGTGCTGGTTTGTGAAACATTTGTAGCCTTGAGTGACCACCTGTTCCTCATGATGATGGCCTATGGTACTATACCCCATCCAGTTATTGTAACCACAGTACTACACATAGCTGTCATTGCTACACACCATAATGATGAGTGTGTGCATACATATGCACCTCTAAACAATATGCATACCAATCACTATTTGCACAACTGACACATATAAGTCTTGTGATGCTATTGAGTGGCTAGGTCATATGACACACATTGGGTATGTGTAGTGTTTAAATATGCAGTCATGTTTTAGCATGCCACGTCATGGATGAGACCGGCATGTCCACAATATGATCTACACTCACCATAAGTACCGTACATTGGGTATGTGGCCGAATGGTATTCTATCAGTTATCCATGCACCACTGATGATGTTGTGTGAATACTCATCATGCATGTGCTAAAGACATGTAATCAGCATTGGATACCTATCTGACACACAGATACACATCCAGCAATGGTATGTACACCTGTGAGTTATCACAGGGTTATGAATACCTGCACAGCAATGTTGTGTCCATGTATGCATCGTGTTCCAGGGGGAGGGCCATCACCGAATAACAAAACACATGCATCAAAGCCATGTATACTGTTAGTGACAAGGATTGACTACACTTACACTGCATGCTGTTGAGCAGCACATGTCCTGCATGCTGACAGGTGTGATATGACTATTTTGCTTGTGATACTATACTCCACCATCACCTGCTATTGTGTATGTTCTGTAATTGCTCGTGTTGTGTGTGTCTGCTTTCGGGAGGAGTGTAGTTTTGTGTGTGTGCATGTGTGCATGTGGTCTGAAGTCATGTTCAGGTCTTAAAGTGTGTTTCCTGTTTTCCTCTCACAGGTGGCATGGTTGGGCTGGTTCAGTACAGCAGAGAACCTGATGTCACTGACACAGACAGTGATCATGAGGATAGGTGTGTTGAGGCACAGGCAGGTTTGTCAGGGTCTGTTGCTGGGCCACCAACTGACAGTACACAAGTCTCCACCCCATCCATGTGCACAGTCATACTGCCTGTACATCCATCATCACCATTGCCTTTAGCTGAGGGACAGTGTATGGTTGGCACTGGCCAGGACAGTGTGGTATCTATGGCACATGTATCAGGACACAGCAGCCATAGCCAGATGTCTGGAATGGTATCACATAGGCAGAAGCTCAGGGGTTCTCATCAGAGCACTGCTGGTCATCATGCCCATGGTAGACATGCCACACCTCTTTCTACCACATGCATGTTCCAGGCTGTCATGGAGGCACAGACATGAATGGAGCAGTACACCAGACAGGGGTTAAGGGCACAGAGGGCTCATTACACCTCTGTAAATGACAGTATCCATGACCTAGCAGGTGCCATATGTAACTACATTGAGGTCATTGATAGACTTTGGGTTGAGACATTGGATGTCCTCCACAATGTCACGGTTGAGACATCGATGTGGATGTATGCCAGCAACATCACCAGCTGGAGGTCGCCGTGGACGTCCAGCAAGTCACACCCGCTCCTGTAGTGCCAGTACCAGCCCCAGCAATGTTAGGGGGGCTGTCCATAGACAGTCCTAGCAGACCACGTGCACGTGGCTCTGGCCAGTCCCAGCAGGGACCTGGATCCAGTGGACATTTGTCAACCTCTGAGGATAGTACCAAATCTGGATGAGTATCTGATACTGTCTGTAGCACCCCTGCCAGGCGCAGGTTCCATATCCATGGCCAGAGACAGTGATCTGTAAAGCCTGCCAGGTACAGTCTGTAGCTGTCTCACAAATCCCCATATATGGCAGCCACATAGTGAAACTGTGTGAATGCAGACACACACATAAACCAGAAGCCTAGGGCAAACACATACCCACACACATGACATCAACATTGGCTCATAACAGTACTCATGGCCCTCACACACACACTCACACACATGTCAATTGTATGGCTCAGTGTAGGCCTCTGGCAAACCAACACACCAGTGCATATTATGAAACCTGTGCCACCTCCTGTCATCTGTAACACTGATGCAGGAATAGGCTAACATGGTGCTGATGCACAGGGTGACTTTAATAAAGTATAACAATGGTTGGATGTGTAGCATGTTGTCAGCAGTAAAGTGTAATGATATCCTTGAAGGTGTAGCTGAGCAGGCATGATGCATTAAAGCTGTAATTAGCAATGCTGTATTGTTTTCACCAGTGTTTATTCCAATTGTGTTTTGTTTGCCCATGTGCCACTTGGCTGATGTGTGTAGTTGTGTCAGCATACATTATACAGTGGACAGTAAGTGTGGGGTGTGTGCAACACAGGTTTGCAGGTGTCCATTTGTGAACATGGTGGAGGTGCACTGTCTGCATGTACATGCATATTGGACACATGGGTAGGGTGACATGCCCTGTATTGGCCAGTGTTAAAACTCCATAGTTTCTATTGGTGGCCAGTATGCATTGTACTACACACATTTTGGAACTTGAGTATGCATGTGTGTGTATGACATGGGTTGACACTGTGCTGTGGGTGATGCTGTTGTTGCTATCTGTCATTGGTTTGCATTACTAAGGTTAACACTGTCCCAGCTGCATAATCCTTTAGTAATGCACACTGTTCACCTACAGGGTTGCATGGACCGTGCTATCACAAACACAAGAAATTCTCACTTATACAGTAAAAGTGCATTAGTCTCATGGACCCTGCCATAAACTAAATATATAATAGAAGGTGTGAAGTTGTACCAAAACAGAGTTACATACCAAGAAGGGATAACCTCTCTGGTCAGTATCATTGGGAAAATACAAGCCCTCATTAATCATACAAGGCAAGCTTCAAAATACAAATTGGCAAGGATTCCAAAGACAACACTAAAGCTTTCTTTAGTGTTGTTCATAATCTAGAGGGGAAATCTCAGATCGGGTCAGAGTTAATGCAAATGGTCACAAAGTACACTTATCTGAATAACATTACCAATATCTTGTCAGACAGTTTGAATGCGGATTTCACCACCCTGTCATTACACAAGGGCCACATTTCCAGACCTGAAGAATGTAAAATCTGATGATTCACAGACACTCTAGTTAAAACATCTCTTTATCAAAGTCCAAACCACAGTGGCAATGGTACTGGACAGTGTCCCTGGCTGTGTCATACACAAGCTGACATATGAAGTAATCACTCACCTAAACACTCTGTTCAGATGCAGCCTCTATACAGATTACATACTTGTGGAATGACACACGATAATGGTGTTCACAGTCCACAAGGGTTGAGCTACAACTTCTTCTTCTTCTTCTCCTTTCGGATGCTCCCATTAGGGGTTGCCACAGTAGGTCATCTGTTTACATTTCTTCCTGCCCTCTGCATCTTGTGCTGTCACACCATCCACCTGCATTCTGGAACAGGGTCATCTCTGTGTCACTACTAGACAGAGGCACAGCAAACTAAACCCTAATAATGGGGAGTAGTATTCTCATCCTGGTGGTGTGAAAGCTCACACACTCTCTGGCTAGTTATGCCCTCTGCATCTTGTGCTGTCACACCATCCTATGAACCTATGTCCTATCTCACCACATCCATAAACCTCATCTTAGGCATTCCTCTTTTCCTGTTACCTGGCAGCTTCATCCTTAGCATCTATTTCACAATATACTCTGCATCCCTCCTCAGCACATGTACAAGCCAACATAATCCTGCCTATCTGGCTTGGTTTACTAACCTTCAAACCTGGGCTGACCCTCTAATATACTTATTCATAATCCTGTCCACCCTCGTCACACCTACTGCAAATGTTAACATAAATTGATTAAGGGTAGAGCTACAACAGATCCTGGAAACTCTCACCTTATATGCCAGACAAATGTTATCTGGAAGGCTATGGAGCACAGCATTCTGGAACTCATTAACAGAGATATTATGAACCTGCAAACACTGCACCATACCCACTTAGGTTCTCTAAAGGCCAGATCATGGCTCCTACATCTAGTAGACTTCAAGCCAGTTAACAAGGCTATAGGTGAGGGAGGGGAGGTCCACACAGCCAAGCTATAGCTCACCCAGCAATTCATACCCATCCCACATTCTGGTATTATACATAACCTCAACAGACTGACCATAAATGACTGTTAGACGATGGATTGACAACTGATACACAGATGTAGGACACACAGTAACATTTGCAGCCTCCATGTACAATTCTATGCCAGTAACAAGTGGTATTCACCTGCACTCAGTCCTGGGATCACTCCTGTTTGGCATATAGGTTTCTTAGGTACAGGCAAACACAGTAGGGATATGTCCACCCACTTCTGAGGAAAATGCATACTGTGGGCTATACTTTATTCTCCAGATGACACACACACATCCTCCAAAATGGTATCATAGAGACAGATACCTGGTGTCACAATCATGCTGTAAAGCTATAAGCCAAAGAAAGCATAGTTATCCACTTTTAGAAAACAAAGTATCCCCAGAGTTCCACATAGGTAGTAGACCCCAAAATGTGGAACATGTACTAATGTACACATAGAGCCATGTGTTTAGTCATCTCTCCTTTGATAATCACATTACCAAAGAGTTTTGGAAATCCCTCTGTGGAGCACATAAGCAATAAAGGGTTTGCATGCAGATCAACAGAGGTTGTTGCACACCTATAATGATTAGTCGTCTTTGCCAGACTTTGCTTGCTTTGGAAGAGGATTCAAATATACCTCAAGCATAAACCCTCACTTACACTCTTCAATAGAAACTGTGATGAGTGGATGTGTAACAGAAGATGTAGCCCAGGGATAACTGCAGTGGCTAAGCTTGTCACATGCATACAGAAGTAACCTAAGGTCTGGAAAGTGCCAGCATGTTCTGGCAAGGCTAACAGATGCTTTCATGGAGAAAGCATAGTACCCACATATGAAAAAATTGAGGTCACATTTATGTATATGGCTTTGCCCCACAGCTACCTTACATGTGTTATGCACATACAGTTGTCATCGTGATATGTCATACACTAGAAAAATCAAAACCCACACCACATTGACCAACGGTGTCACACACTCTCATACACACAATTACCAAGTGCAGGATTCAAATTCCTACCTAACTACATTATGATACTACAGCAATACACATTCACACGATGCAGTATACACATTACTGGGATTTCACTTTCAGACAGGTGTATTTGTAGGATGGTGACATCATCAGACTTGACAAAGATGAGTATATCACTTTTAAGGGGTGTGAGTAGTCTCCAAAAAGGTTTTTCTCTCCCCAGGGAGATACAGACACACACACACACAATTGGCAAGTGCAGGAGTTAAACCCCTACTTAACTACATTATGATACTACAATAGTACACATTTACACAACACACTATACACATTACTAGGATTTCACCTTCCCACAGGTATATTTGTAGGATGGTGACATCATCAGACTTGACAAAGATGAGTATATCACTTTTAAGGGGTGTGAGTAGTCTCCAAAAAGGTTGCCCTCTCCCCAGGGAGAGACAGACACAAACAGTTAGCAAGTGCAGAATTCAAACCCCTATCTAACTACATTACGATACTACAGCAGTACGCATTTACACGACGCGCTATACACATTATGGGGAATTCACCTTCCCACTGGTATATTTGTAGGATGGTGACATCATCAGACTTGACAAAGATGAGTATATCACTTTTAAGGGGTGTGAGTAGTCTCCAAAATGGTTGCTCTCTCCCCAGGGAGAAAATGACACACACAGTTAACAAGTGCAGAATTTAACCCCCTACCTAACTACATTATGGTACCACAGCAGTATGCATTTACATGGCACGCTACACACATTACTGGGACTTCACCTTCCCACAGGTATATTTGTAGGATGGTGACAGAAAGACAGACACACACACACACACACACACACACACACACACACACACACACACACACACACACACACACACACACACACACACAGTTAGCAAGTGCAGGATTCAAACACCTACCTGATTACATTATGATACCACAGGAGAACACATTTACATGACATTCTATACACATTACTGGGATTTTCAACTTCCCACAGGTATATTTGTAGGATGGTGTCATCATCAGACTTGACAAAGATGAGTATATTACTTTTAAGGGGTGTGAGTAGTCTCCAAAAAAATTGCTCTCTCCTCAAGTAGAGACAGACAAACACACAGTTGGCAAGTGCAGGATTCAAATCCCTACTTAACTACATTATAATACAACAGCAGTGCGCATTTACACGATGCACTACACACATTACTGGGATTTTACCTTCCCACAGGTGTATTTGTAGGATGGTGACATCATCAGACTTGACAAAGATTAGTATATCACTTTTAAGGGGTGTGAGTAGTCTCCAAAATGGCTGCTCCCTCCCCAGGGAAAAACAGACAAACACACATACACAATCGGCAAGTGCAGGATTCAAACCTCTACCTAACTACATTATGATACTACAGGAGTACACATTTACACAACACACCATACACATTACTGGGATTTCACTTTCCCACAGGTATATTTGTAGGATGGTGACATCATTAGACTTGACAAAGATGAGTATATCACTTTTAAGGGTTGTGAGTAGTCTCCAAAAAGGTTGCTCTCTCCCCAGGGAGAGGCAGACACACACATACACAGTTGGCAAGTGCGGGGTTCTTAATCCAAACTAAGTACTTTTTTACACTTCAGCAAGCAATATGGAGTTACAGGATGCAATACAGACATTATTCGCTGACAGTTTGCCCAAAGGGGTTTTTCACATTTGCTAACCTCAGCAGGCTTATCATACTAGGTGTATTGTGAGTGTATTGTATGCATAGGTCATAACCATATCATATATGGGTTGATGCACCATATGCTGGCACACACAGGTTCAAACTGGTGGCTAAGCTCTGTCAACCCAATACTGGACAATACAGTCAATAGGAGTAGGGTCATACAAGCACAACACCAACAGTCTCACATAGACCTACAATATAAGCACCAGCAAAACACACACATAAATACACAGTACCATACCCGGAGAATGCAAATATTAATCTAAAAAAGAGAAAGTGTCCTCCTAAGCAGACAAGCAAGCAACATGCACCTCCAAGCACACACCAGAAAACACATAATACATCAAAGCAGTGTGCCTCACAACAGGCCCTAAGGCAAAACAACATACCCAACACACTAGTAATAGGTGACTCCATAGTCAGGCACACAGATGTTCTACTCACTAGGCTGGACAAAGGGAAGGTTACTGTCAGTTGTCTGTCAGGTGTTATGATCCGCCACATAACACAAGCACTTACATCACTCCAGAACAGGTACATATATGACACAGTCTTTGTACATGTCAGTGTGAATGATCTGAGACATACCTCCCATGGCAACATGACAAAAGATATATAGTAGCTCTATGATCATGTAGCCCAGGCTGGTATGACCCTGACCTTGAGTAGCATCTTATCTTCACCTATATGATACTGCAATATAACAGAAAGATGATAAACTTCAACAATTGGCTGAGCTTCTGGTGTCATTCAAAGGGGATCCAGTGTCTGTATGCCTGTAATGACATGATAGACAAGCCTCATTGCTTCGCTAGAGATAGTTTGCACCTGTCATCCCCTATGCTTCCGAATACTGGCCAAGGCTCTTGCTGTCCCCATATTACCTTTTTTAGCAAGGCTCAAAGGTTCATAGATTCATAGGTTCATAGGTAGGTACTAGGCTATCAGCCCTGGGGCCTATACAAGCCCAGCCAAAAAGGTACCCTGGCTATTGCCATCCAAGAAAATTATTTTCCTGTGTCACTGTTGAGCAGAGCCACAGAGGGGATCCCCGGGATGAATTTTCTATTTCCCATCCAATCATCAAGATTTTTCTTGAAGAGTGCTAATGAGGAGCTTTGTTTGATATAGATAGGTAGTTTATTCCAGAGTATGGGAAGTCTCTGGGACAGGAATCTATCCCTCCAGCATGTTCTGTTTATTGTGGTGACAAGGTTTAGGTTCCTAGAGTGTGTTGCTTGGAGGGATTGGGATTTCTTTTAAGTGGAGCATGTCCAACAGCTCTGGGTTTGATATAGCTTTGTATGTTAGGCAGAGATCACCTCTGAGTAGGCGATATGTGACGGAGTAAAGCTGGATTTTTTTGAGATGGTCTGTATAGGGCATCTGTTTGAGGCCGGTAATCCTGTTTGTGAGGTATTTCTGCGGCCTTTCCAGTTGTTGTAGATGTCTTGTGAGGTACATACCAAAAGGGGCATTGTACTCTATAATGGGTCTAATGAGTGATGAGTAGAGAGGAACAATGACCTCTTTTTTTCTGGATGAGAAACCTTTTGTGATGAGGTGTGCCACATAGAAGGATTTCCTGACTACTGTGGCAATGTGATTATCAAAGGAGAGACTACTGTCCACCTGTGTCCCAAGGTCTCTTATCACACTTTTGGTGTTAAGTATACTACCACCTATGTTGTAGTTCATGGGTACAGAGTTTTTACCAAAGGGGAAGAAAATGCAGTTTTTGGCATTGAGCTTGAGGCCATGGCTTTGACAACAGGCATCTGCCTAAGTGAGGCCCTTTTGTATGATGTCCACATCGTTAGGAGTTTCAATTATGGCTCCTAGTTTGCAGTCATCTGTGAACTTCATTAGCCAAAGACCTTCTGTGTTAGCCTGTACTTCAGAGAAGTAGATACCACACAGGAGAGGACCCAGGACTGAACCCTGTGGTACTCCACTTGTCACTGATCTGAAGTCAGATTTGGAGCCTGCTACTTTCACAGTGTGGGTTCTGTCAGTGAGCCAGTTAGCAATCCATCTTGTGACAGGGATTTATACCTAATTTAGTGGGTTTTTCTATAATTCCAGAGTGAAGAATGGTGTCGAAAGCCTTGGCAAGATCTAGATAGGCTGTGTGAACCACCTTACCCTTGTCTACGGCTTTGGTGACTGCTTCAAAGAAGTCTATCATGTTTAGGAGATGTGATCTGCCTTTTACAAACCAGAACTGGGTGGATTCCAGCATTTGGAGATTACCAATGTCTTTG